>NW_009599841.1:0-12418 GCF_000690535.1 Cariama cristata | reverse complement strand
CAGGAAATGCAGCAGTATGAGTTTTGAAACTAGTTTATGGGATAAAAATAAGCAGGTACAGACAGAAGTAAACATGATTCATTCCTCCTCCCCTCACCTTTTTTAATGCCCATGTACAGTTCTACAATCTTTTCGTTAAAGTTGCTACTTAGTATGTACCTTTATCCCCACTTGGAGGTGGCTAATAGCACTAAGAAGGTCAGGAGGGCATCTGGTTCCCAAGGAATCATATCACTCTCCAGACAAGAAGGTCAGGAGGGCATCTGGTTCCCAACAAATCATATCACTCTCCAGATGTCACAAAATCATGATGCACCCAGCTACTTCACTGTCCCAGCACAGACTTCAGCGCATGAACTAAAGCGGTATTTCCCATCAATACTCTCTCCAAACATTAGTTAGCTACCTCCAGTGCCAGACATAGCTGCCCTTCATTAATATATTACTTTAATTAGAGAAGTACCAGGCCTCTGGCCATTCATTCACATGCAGGTGTATAATCCTGACCCCAGCGAGCCTAGTGGCAAAGCTCCCACTGACTTTCAACATTTCCACACTATTGGAAGTACTTTTATTTACAGCAAAGACTTGCAAACTGAGTTACCCCCTGCCAGGGTGTGGGGGGAGAGGACAAGAGCACCCTCAGAATGGTGAAATGCTTTAGCCTAGCAAGGATGTTGCCATGGCGCTCAGTTCTAGGTAACTCCATTAAAAATTTGCATCTATCCCTACTGAACTATGTATTTGGGCACTTCCTAGGGATTTCACTTCTCAGAGTGATCTGGAAGAAGTACAATGCACTTCCAGGTCTTTGAGCGCTCTGGTCACAGCTAGCAACACAATTTGACACTGCACACCACGTCACCACATTTGCAAGGAAAGGTAATTGGTAGCGAGTCAAAGCAAACCTCATACCACTAGCTTTTCTTCAGATGCTGCAGAGATACTCAAAGACTTAGTCAAAGCCAGCTACCTTCACAATAAAGATCCCCAAAAGTTCCTGAAAACAATACTTGTAGGGGAGTACTAATCACCACCGTTCCTGCATGCGACAGAGGGATCCACAAGCAGTCAGTTTTAGGAAATTGCAGCAAAGACTTTCACAGACCAGGACATCAGCCAGCATCTGGTACGTCACACGCTCACGCCACTGATATCTATACAGCTTCTTTCAACGTACACAGAGACGAAGGATTTGCGTAGGTATCAGTCCTCTACTTGGTGCCGTATTTCAATATCAAAATAATAGAATCTGTTGATTTATGCAGCAGACCTCAGTTTCACACAGGACAATCAGCAGCATGCACAGGGAAGCCATATCAACAGGCCCTTCGTGAATACTACAAAAAGCTCTGAGATTTGGCCATGAAGGAAACACACATTTATTCAGAAGGTCAAAGCAATCGTTTCCATTTCAAAAGACATTTTCTGTGTTCAGGTCAGCTCAACTGTTTATATCTAAGTAATATTAGTCAATAGTGCCTCAACTGCAAAGGTGCTCACATAGTTCTGCCTTGCCACACTGGTGGCACCGATCACAGAGAAAAAGTCACATTTTAGAATAAAAAGTCACCAGAAAGAAAGCAGGCAATGGAACAAAGCAGCTCAGTCCCAAAATAAGAAAGGCTTCATGCTCAAAACAAAGGTGGAAAGGGATGAGTCACTTGTTAAGCAGTTTGTAAAAGCAAAACACATCAAAACAGGTGTCAGGCCTAGCTAACCAACTCAAGCGCACTCCAAACAAAACCAGCCTAAATTACCAGCATGCCTTGCTGCTTTGCCAGCCTTACCCATGCAATAAGGCACCATCACCTGTCTACCTTTTGTTTGGGGATTTGTCCAAACACAGCCATTCAGCTGTGTCACTGCACAGGTAGCAGCCTTTGTGAATTCCTTTCAGAGTTAATAAATGAAGTACGAAATAACTCTCCACACTGGGTTTCCCAGCCACTTCTTGTATGGTTTTTCAGTTTCCACTGGAATTCATTACACTGCCCACCCAGATTCGGGAAATCCCTGCTCCAGCTGTCCTTGCTCACCCCAAGTACTGTCACAAGAGGATGAGCCAACCCACCCCCAGATTAACAGCACTGTGCAGCCACCCCTTCAGAGAAACTCAGTCTCACTTTCCACCCTGCCCTCCCCCTGCAGACACCTCCTCCTCCACTGTATATGCCTCCCCTCCCTTCCTGCTCTACCTCCTCTTCTACCCTCTCGCCCCAACTATTTGTATTTCCTTGTTTACCCATCATTTGCAGGTTACACATCTGCCTCAGACAGCCCTTCCAGAACCCGGAAAGAACACCAGAGGAAAAATCCATACTCTGAAGCACTTCCTATGCTTATTGCAGCATACCAATCTATGATTAACTATAAATCTTAAATTCTGTATATGCACTTGTACAAGAAAAGCTCACATATGCCTTTGTAAAAAGAAAAAAAAAAAGCCACACACCCCAATGTGTTTAGTGTTACTCTCTAAAACTCATTACTCCAGAGAGCGAGCAAGCAACAAAAAGAAAAGTATCAGAAAGCACATCAGATCACACGAGCGCAAACCTCCCCTTCTTTCCTGTCCTCAGACACGGCCAAGCCCCCACGCTGGCTGTGCTGTACTCTGGTGAGGGCTCAGGGCAAAGACTCCAGCTAAGACAGAGCACAAACTGTGCATACGCGCCTTGCACGCACATCGCATTATTCCTGCGACAGTCAATCCTGACTCTTGCAGCAAACGATCAACTTTATCTACACAACTACTTGTACAGTTGAGAACCAGCAGTTCAAATTAAGAACATTTCCTATAAAAGCACTGCTTATTCTCACCCTGCACCTCAAATTCACTCCTGAAGAGTTAGTATGGTCCACATCACCGGTTCAAATGCAAAGGCTCTGAACTCAAACCATACACCATCTTTTCCAACCAGGTGACTCAATTCTCTAAGCTTTCTGGTAGTGGGAACAAAACAGCACAAATAACCCAAGGCCTCACCCTGGAGCGTAAAGCAGAACCTGAAATGCACAACCGGGGACCTGCAGAAGCCTGAGTGGGGTTGTTTGTATGTTTGCTTCCCCTTCTAAAGGAAGAAATTAACAAAATTTACCATGAAAAGTATTTAACTGGCCCATCAAAAGTTCTCTATGCACCAAGCAACTATCACTTCCCTCACACAGTTGTTTAATTGCCCTCCCCATACGACACTTCAGGATTACATCTTTAAAGGACTAAAATGCATTTGAGCACAGCTTCAGGGAAAGGGAGAAAGGGATGCCCTCACCTTTTTTTTTTTTCCTAATGGATAATTTTATCTTGAAATACTGAAATAAGATGGCGTAAGTTTTAAACAGATTTAGAGTCTTAAGCATAGGCCTCCAAAGTCTTACCAGTGGGAAAGTGGAGTTGTTGAATAAGTTATTTTACTTGGATTAGCAGGCTTTCTAGATTAGCTGGATGAGCTACTTCATGTTTTCCACTTCTAAGAAGTCCACAGAATACAGCTGAAAACAAGTTCATTTTTAGGGAGCTCAGATGCACTATCCTGGGATCTACTCCTCCATAAGAATAGCTTTAAAGACACATACATCATTGACTTGCTGTTTAAAAGTAATTTAATCCAATGGGATACCACTCGAGAGTAACTCATCCCCAGAGTGCAAGACCAAGGGAGGTGGAAACAAAGAAGTTAAAGGGGTTTGGCTTTGTTCCTCCTCCGAAGTAGCCCAATAAAAGGAAGACTACATACACAACACCCAGCAGGACTAGAAAACATTCTAAGTAGTTTTAAATATCTGAGAGAATTGAAACAGACTGGAAAGCGCACAAGTCATCCTAGTTTGAGTGCATTTTGAGCCATGTAATTGTGAGCCATCTTGGCCAAGCCCAGAGAGAAGAGATGATAAAGACTGGGAATGTAACACCAGTCAGTATGACTTAGTTCTGCTCAACAAGTTCTAAAGACTTCTAAAAAAAAAAAATTAACCAGAATACTGAATTTATTTAATTTCTCAAACACCTCTGTGTTGTAATCAAAAATTTCAGTGCTTCAGAAAAATACATGTTAACTGATCATACTTCTAATATCTGTTGCATTTTAACCTGTTCAGCACACGATCACACCAGCAGGATTTCACAGAACTCAACAGTATCCTGGAGAACTAGCACCTAGCATCCTGGAAACTGTGGACTGCAAAGCCTTGTAAACTTTGTCAAATTCATCAGATGGCCCTATTCCAGGCTGAAAAGGCCCATTTTACAGAATTTTGCTTTAAAGCTTGGCTACACTTTCATAAAAGAACAGCTGCTCTGCATTTAGGATTAGTCCCAAAAAGTGGCAACAGAGATGCAAGTGTTGCAATGAACAGCTAACTGAAGTCTCCAGTGGGATGTTGTGCTGATAGGTAATCCTTCCCAGTGCAAAGGTAAATTTGGAGTGATGAACTTTCTTCATACAGGCCTGTCCATGCACCAAAAGACACTGACAGATCACAAAAGGCTGAAGAAATCCGTGGTACCTATGGCAAGTTCCTATTTACTAAGCACAAGTTGCAAGAAACGCTGTCCCAAACGCAGGCCAACACTGAGGGCTACAAGCCCTCTTGTGCAAGCCTAATTTTCCCATCTTAACAGCAAGCACATGAAATGCTGTGTCACTATGGGAGCTCCTTAGTTTTAAAAACTGTAATTCAGAGTAGCTGCAATATATTCTAGTAGCTGTATGAACTACTGACTGTGAAGAATTAAGTGAAATTTTGTGGGTCTTTGTACACAATCAGTGTTCCCTACTACACCAAGAGGTAACAAACTGCATGATCTTGCCTTCACTCTTGATGTACATGCAATTTGAAGCAGACCCCACAAGCCTTCAAGCTTGTTAAGATTCCTTTTATTTTTAAGCTACTGAAGCCTGTTTTCAGGTTAAAATGTGTACATTCTCCCAGCCAAAGGAAACCGAGCTGTCAAATCTGTCTGCACATCCTGCACCGGCTTCCTGTCGAGCCCCGGCAGCACCGCAACTTCCTCTTTCAGGCGGGACTGAAACTGCTGCCATTTCATCACAGGTACCGGCTAACCTCAGCTTGCTGCAAGCAACTGCCGGCTGACGACCAAGAACCATTTCACGATGCTATTTAGTATACACCATTAACTCACGAATCGAAGCTCAGCTAGTCCGTCACAGCTTCCAGATCCTGTTTGAGAGCCTGCTCCACATTGCAAGAAAACAAACAGAGCCATTTCTGAAAACTAAGAATAAGACTTTTTTTCCCCCCCAACAATGTAATTTTACAGTAAACAGGTTACTCATCTAACTCCTGTGGGGTCAAAGCACTCAAGTCTACAGTGAAAGGAACAATATTCACAGGATTTTACTCATGATCTCTGTTAACCAGTTTTACCCTTCCGTGCTACTTTCATATCTTTTAAAAAAAAAAAACCACGCATTTCTAAATAAAGTATTTGTATTTGACAGTTTGTTCACAGATTAATCACGTTCATTTCAAGGCACCCTTACCCTACCATTTCAAGGTCCTTGCCCTCTGCCACCTCCTCTATCCCTACTACAAACTAACACTTTTGCTTTTCAAAGTGACAAGTCTCCCAAACGAGGAGCACCAAAGAGAGATAATCGGCTACTACGATCCAAGCAATCAGGTTTTCCCCACCAGAGATACCCACCAGCATTATACAGAGAAGGTACTAACTGCATGCCTGTATGACAAACCTGGCGCAGCAAATGCTTCAAAGATCACTGCATACAATGCACCAGTTCTCCGCAAAGATCACAAACCACTAATGAAGAGGCCGCATGAGTTCAGCTGTCAATCGTAGAGTTAGAAGACCTTGGACCTCTTGGTACACGGATGTTGTCACAAACCTATGATGTACAACACCAACAGAAGTCGCTCTCTGATTAAGAGCTGAACTCCAGAAAGACTAGCAGGCATAGAAGGAAAAACTGGTTTCAAGAGCAGTATTACCATGGCCAGTATTCTCCTCTGCAGGTATATAGCAGCCATTTACAGATATTACCAAAATCTTTCAGCCCAAAGCCCACCTTTCAGCCTGCTAGGAATCATCTTCTTCATGGAGATCTCGCCCCAGAACTAAACACATCTGCCACTTCTATGCTAGTAATGTGGTAAATGAAATTTAAAAGAATATATTATGCTCTAAACCACCTGGTGCCCAACATAACCTGCCTATCTTGCCCATAGCTCAGACTGCTGCAGGCACACAAATTCTATACACAAATGCATTTGCTCCCAAAGGTTCTAAGTTGAGCTTAAGGCCTGGGTATTCAATTTCTTAAAACAGAGTTAAAAAGGCTGTCAGACTACAAACCAGCACAGGAGTTGCACTCCCTTAGAACAAGGCTAATCATGAAGTCCAAAGGCAAAACCTGCAAAAAGCAGAAGGGACGGACTCAAGAAACAATCGTGTACCACATCAGTTCAGGATCTTGAAAAAGACACCCTTCTTTTTAACCATGGGTTGGTTGGGTTTAACTGCCACTAACAAGTCAGACAATCCTTTAAATCCTATCTCGGAATTTGTACTCCACAAGTGAGAATGATCTCCAAAAAACAGCATTGCTATTTGGTTTATATGGAAGGTGCCTAATTATGAGATATACAGCCAAAAATGCTCAGGTGTGCTACAAGCTGGTGTCAAGACAAACACAAGAATTTGGGTAAAGATCCCGATCTGCAGCCAGCAGGTCTCAACCTGAAGCTGAAGAGACCCACAGCAGCAGAGCACACTGGTGGGCACCCTCTCGCACGCCCACCCACACCCAGTCTCAACCTGGTGCTGGATGCAAGAATGGGAAACATTTAGGCAGGCCCACAAAAGTGAGCTGTATGAAAAGACACGGGTTCACCATCACCAGCGTAGCTGGACCGACACCATGACAGACCTAATCAAGCTCTCAGGCTGATGTTTTTCTTGAAACCCACAAAATTCGCTACCATTATGGGAAGTCCTGTTCAAGATAAAGTATGTGTCTGGGATCTTGGAGCATCTCCAAGTCTGCCACTTGACGGAGCCTGTGCATCTCAACACCTTTGTGGTTCTGAAGCACCCATTTCTGGACAAGTTACTATGAATTACCAAGGAAGAAGACATCTCTTCTCAAAACGCAACTGTTTGAAATCAACTGATATTTTCTACACTTAATGCAACCTTCTTCCTCTAACGATGTAAGAATCAACAGCTACTTTGCACATCTTCGTAAAGGCTCCTCACAACAAACTGGTAAAGCAGAGACACACACAAGATAGGAAGTGAAGACAGCCGGGTGGGGGAATTTTAAAAGCTTGAACCTAAGCTACCAGCAGTACTGTAACACGTTTCAAGTTCTACAACTTCAAAAAGAGAAGAGGAAAGCCATGTCATCCCCTTTTAGTCCTAAATTCAAAACAAGAAAGCTGCCCACGCAGCCTGGTCAGACAGAAGACGACTCAGCGGGGTCCTTGCCGCCGCACCAGTTACACCGTGGTGCAGCCATGCCCACATCCGCCCACCAGTGCTTTAGCACTGGCACTGCCGGTCTATCCCGCTTCGCAGCTCAAGACAACTACCTTAACTTTATCATGAACTCAACAGAAAAAAGCAAAAGTGTCAACTTCTCTGTTTCCACTCTGGTTAAGGTTACACTGTCAAAACCAGCCATCAGCACTGGGAAAACCTGTCCCAGATTAAACACTGGGAAGTATGTGGGCTTACATTAAGTCCTTTTCCGTCAAAGGCATTTTAATCTTACATTATTACTCTTCACTTTCATACTCTACAAGAAGCTGTTTTACTCTACCGTGTAACAAAATCCTGTTCAGTATTTTAATACCACATTAAAAAAAAAAGATCTTTATTAGTTTAGTTTCATACCTTTAATATTTAATAGTACAAGCTGTACCCATGCTCCTACTACCAAATCACGGCACACGCTAGCCTCGACGTTCCTCTCCCCGTGGCCAACTACATTTAACAGCAGTGAGACACCGGCAGAAGTTCCTCTATTTTGAGGCACATTTTTGCATAATGGGAAGCACTCTGCATGCACATCAGTTGCAAGAGATCACCCCTCATCCCTGTTACGCTCAGGGAATGGGAGTTGCGGGTGACCCACGCACACAGCCTGAAGGGTGCCTTGAGCATGGGGTGTGTTGGGGCGGGGTGGGGGGAGAGCTCAGGCCAAGTAGCCACATACTGTCCGAAGGCTGAAAAGATAAAGCCTTGTTAAAAAACATTGCAAAAGCTGCTTTTCCCAGACACCGAGCTACCCTGGTGCTTCTATTAAAACCAAGGAAGTAGCTGGAAAGCTCGCTAACACCAGGACTGAAGGAGGAGAGGTTGCCCTGCACTCACCTGACCAGAAGCAGGGTAGCTGGAACCCCCTCCCTCCCTCCCTCCCTCCGCAGAGGACAAGCCACCCGCAGCACGGCCATCGCAGCCCAGCCGGCAGGGCCGAGAGCCTGCTGGGCAGCTGGCCGTTTCTCAGGGGTAGGTAAATGCAGACGAGGCCCAAGAAGTAACAGCCTCCACTCCAGGACACGGAAGAAGAGGATCCTTCTGACAGGAGCTAAGCCTTTAGCTCAGCAAAACTTCACAAGCACTTAAAAAAAAAAAAGATTTCACTAAACTTGAGCTAAGTGCTCAGACACACCAAGGTGAACCACAACCAGAGCATGCCTGTTGTCAAATCCAAGCCCAGCACGCAGCCCTCCCACAACAAGCCCTTTTGCATTCAGCTGTTTACCAACCACAGCCGGCCCAACACAAACAGCTACACCAGTTTATGAAGTGGCAGATGCCTGCCTGCCTTACATCCAAAGCTGCAAGAGCATTTTTGTCATTTTTTTTCCCCAAAACAGAACACTCATCATTGGCAAAAAACACAGCACAGCATCTTTCAACTTGAGAGGAGCCGAGCAATTCAAAACAGCTTATTACAAACCAAGACAACTCTGGCAGCCTTAGCTATCGCTGTGAGTCTGGCACCAGCAGTGACAGCAATCCGCTCCCGTTGTACCGTCTGCCTCTGGGCCTCGACCAGTCCCACTGACTGCACGGTTTAAGCCTTGTTCTAACACTGCACCAGCTTGGTAAAAACCTTCACCCTGCCATAGTTTGGTCTACACTTCAAAAATACACACTGATACGACACAATCTGACCATAGGCACAGAAACCTCAGTACAGATGAGCTGGTATCTGCACACCACCTCCAGACAGAAAGGCTCAAGGGAAGCCCCTGTGTTACTTTATTAAAAAAGGTTTTCTTTCGGTTTTTCACAAGACGAGAGAACAGCGTACAGATCAACTCTCCTGCGAGGAATCACACCGTAACATTCAAAAGTAATAGGGTGAATTAGCAGCACAAGAGCTTAAAACAGAACAATGGTTTTTAAAAGCTGTTGCAAAACTCACTCTTTGTTTTCTTTTTATAAAATGTCACTTGTTCAGAAGAAAAGTCAATACATCTCAAGAAAAGGACAGCTGCTTTACTGAAGGGAGAACAGGGCAAACAGTATTTTGAAGTTGTAAAACTCTTTAAAACATAAGTCACTATCTGAAACTCAAGGGCAAGATTACAAAGATCAATCACACAACAACACTGAAATTCTGCTTCGTGTACTCACTGTTTTAAGTTTACTGCACACCCAGGGCTGGGTAAACAAACCCCTTTCTTCCACCCAAGAACAATCTAAAGTATCCACCACCAGAAGCTGGGAGTACCTTGTCTTAATGCTGTTTCTGTCACTTATCGCAGGCTTTTACATGCACACCATCAGAAAGATGCAGGATGGGCTGCAAGAGGCAGTTGACCGCTACGCAGGGGTGGGCAGACATGCTCAGGGAAGGATAACTGTGCCAGGCCTTAGCCCTCGGAGATACGCTGGTGAGAGGGCTTTACCTGCCGTTTCTGGGGGTAATCCTTTCTGATGGATACCCTTAGCTAGTATGGCGTATGCTATTTTAGACAGGGCTTGAAGGAAGCCACCTAATGAAATGACGATAGACTGCAGAAGTGTAAAGATACTTTAAATTTCTTTAAAAGCTCAGCATAAAAGCTTATCTAGTCAATAAGATGTTTTATTTGTCATATTAAATACTAAAAACAGGTGGGGTTTCACCTGCATTTAGCATAATGGGGTGAGAGGAGCCAAGGCAGAAGTCTACAGCACACTAAGTAGTCAGAGAGCTTCTTGCTACCTGAAGTACCAGAATCCAGTTTCACTTCCATTTAATTTGACAGCACCTTCACCTTCTACAAAAAAAAGGCGGTCTTCTTTCCTTGGAAAGGAGCCTGAAGAGCAAGGATAACTACATCTCCCTACAATTCCTCCTTACAGGCTATTACTCTAGAAGCACAGATCACTGAAATTCATATGATCGAGCCTAAAGACAGCATGAAAGCTCAGGTGACCACAAAAGGCAGGCAGAGGAAAGAGAAGGTTAAAATAAACAAGCCTATAGGTGACTTTTAAAAGCTGTGAGCGCTCCCATTAGCTTAAAAAGATTACACACACCTCAGCTGCAATGATGCATATTCATTTATTGTACAAGTTCTCAGGAGCCAGAAGCAGGGTTGGAACCCAACTACATCAATATGCTGTATTAACTTTGAAGCTTGTAGGGTAACAGATAACTGTTGAAAAGATTCTAATTAAGAGGTCCAGCTGCCTATGCTCATAAGACTTGGAGATTTGTTTGAGTACTACAGCTGCATTTTAACCAGAAGGAACTTTTACATCAGGATTAGCCATCAACTTCATGCCGCACTTCACATCGGCCTTTCATATGCTTTACGGGAAAGGAAGAAAAGCACTGTTGCACACTCATCAGGGAAATCCCTAGGAGTCTCAGATGGGCTCCATTTCTCTTTACTATTGTTCTTTTAGTAGAAAACCTGCAGTTTCCATTTTAGATACTCCAGACACTTTAGGACTTCCAGAGCATTTCTACTGAACAGTGAAAACACCATAAATTTCCAAAAACTGGCCATCAGTTTCAGGCAAACAACCAACCCCAAAGCAGGGCATATAATGAATTAAGAGCATCAGTTGCAGGTCTTGAATAACCAAGTTCAAAGCATGCAAATCTAACGATTAAAATTTCTGCCTAGAACACGTTACCAAACTGCAAACAAGTTTTATCTTGCATCGCAGTAGTTTTTAATTCCTTGCCAAGACTTTAAAATCCTTTTCCTCATTGTTACTGAAGCATACAAGTGAACAGTTTAAACACAGAATCATTTCTACAGTTAGCAACACACTGATTCAAGTCTTATGTGCATCCATAAGACCTGTTTCAAAGATACATTTGCCTATACTGTCTTCCCCATAATCCTACACTAACAAGAAGGAACAGTTTACAAAGCAGAACAACAGATTTTCCATGTATAGCTAGCTGAATACAAAGGCTTTCTATCTAAACTTGGTTTTGCATAAGACCCTTTTGCTAACTGAAAGAGAGAAGCTTTAAGTGTTTTACTGAGTTATTCCAATTAGCAATACGAGGAGCTTGATCCAGGCTTTAAATACCCTTCCAAAAAAAAAAAAAAAGACAGACATTTGGGGCACTGCGATTTAACACTTTGAATAAAGACAGCTAGCACCTCCTTTCCTAGGAGCAGAAAAATACAGATGAACGCAAGACAAAGCAATCACAGATGGCCAGACTGAACTACTTCTGACTACTCAGTTGTCATCTAACATGGCCTCCTCGTTAGGCCCTTGTCTTCCCCGTGGTTTTGTCAAAAGAGGGTAGCAAAGCCACTCTGGCTCCACCGGTTGCAGTACCCACACGGACAGGGCAACAGGAATTCCGACCATTTTGCAATTCTTCATTAAGCACAGGTTTCACAATGCCGGTTGTTATGGTCGCAGCTACCTGGCTATACAAGTGTCTCCCACCGCTGCCACCAGCTGCAAGTTCTACCCACTCGCAGGAAAAAACACTACCGATGTCCAGAGCGCTAAAACAAACCTTTAAAACACAGCAAGGTGACATACTGCTGCAGTGTATACATCTTGATGAGATTTCAAAGAGAAACATGGGTCAACACCAACCCTCAAAGTAGCAAGGGCTCCTGCCCTGGCCACGACCAGCGACATCGCTGGCACCGTACAACGACGGCTGCGGGACGTCTTCGAAGAAGCCAAAGACCTCGCACCTAGGGAGGCAAAAGCCAAGAAGCGCCTCCCAGCTCCTTCTCGTGGGGGAACTGACTTTTTGCAGACCACACCGCTTTAACTAAGCTTTTCACAGCGCCTGCACCCCCTCTGCGGCTCAGACCTACCACGGCGCCCGGCGTCGCTCACCTGAAAGAAGGGAGAGAGCCCAACCTGCAGCCCCACGAGCACAAGCTGACCCCCGGGGTTCTTCCCCACAGCCCCCGGGCGCAGCCAAGCTGCACCGAGGAG
>NW_009599840.1:4229-43602 GCF_000690535.1 Cariama cristata | reverse complement strand
CTATATAATATATAATGTATGATTATATACTATATGTATAATCATATATAATTAAGATAAATATTATGTGAAGCACTATGCAGTTTATACACAACCTCTATCTTCTTGTGAGTGTGGGATCCAAATCAAGAAAGAAAGAATATGTTGGCTGTAGCCAATGCAGGGAGATATGGTAAGGAGGGAGACAAGGTGACGGGACTGCATCAGCACAGGGGATGTGAGACTCTTCAAGGTGGCATGCTTCAAGCAAGACCTGCCGCAACTACCTCAAGGATGGAGGCGACCAGAAGCAATAAAGGCCTCCTGAGGTGTGGTCAGCAGCAGGAAAGTAAACTGTGATGGGTGGGAAAGGGAGAAAGACCTGTCTAATAGCTAGTTTTTGGTTTGCTCCGCTGCCATCCCTATTTCTGTGCTCAGTCCTTGTGACTGTATACTGAGGTCCAGCCTTTCTGAACCGTCTTTCAACATCATCCTGACAAACAACATATATTTTTAGAAATGGACATGCAAAACAAGAAGCCCAACCTGACACCGTGGCTTCATGCAGAGACGGCTCATTTGGAGGCAGAAATCTGGCTCCTGCCTCCAGAGCCAGCGGTGCAAGCAGCAGCACTTCAGCAGGGCACAGACCGTCGTGTAACAGCAGCAGCATGCGCGATCCCCATTCAATGCTTTGTTTCAACTGCCTTTGCAGAATATATTGATGGGTGTTGTTTTGATCTCTTAAGAATTTTTAAAGCCCACGTGAGACAAAACCCTAAGTTGAGAGAAGCCAACTGTTTTTCCAGAAACCTGGAAGAAATTACTATATTCTTTTTCAAGGTATTGGGAAATCTGCGTTTTCACTGGCTTTTTTCCAGTTTCGTCTTGGAACTGAACATGTAAGCCCTAACGTCTGAGCAGTGCCCTGCTGCTGTAACTGTGGTGAACGCAACTCCTGGGTTGGAGATTTATCCCCATATAACTTCAAGTCTAAAATCTTCCCTCTTGTCAGCCAATATGGTGGAGTTCTGTGACTATCAAATTATTTTAACATTACTTGACTGACATGAATGCATAATGCTCACTTGGTCTATTTTTAAATATTTATTGAATCAACTGCTTGTCTACTGAGCTATTAAAAAAATGCTACCAAGCTGATAATTTTCAATTCTCCAAATGATTCCAGTGCAACTGAGATGACTTATTCAGTGGGCATACTCCAAATAGTCCTTGTCTTTACTCTTCTTGATAGATGTCTAAATATTAAAAGAGAAACTCTTTGAATTATGCGGAGGCAATACTGAAAGTTCCTCTCTGCTCTATTGCCTTGCCAGGGAGTACCATTGCATCTCATATTTCTCTGTCCCACCTCTAACCCCATTTCCCAACTCCCAATATTACAACTTTGTTTTCTTTACTCGGTTCACAGGTAGGCCGAGAACACACAATCGAATGACACAAGCTTTCTTTTATTAGTGTTATTCACACCCTGACCTGTGAATGGACTGATATTAAGCCTGTGCATAAGGGTGTGCTGCTTTACCAGTAATTGAGAAAGGAGATGAAAAACAAAGGGAATTTTCTTGTGTTTTCTTTTGTCCAAAGAGAGAGAGACAAAATATTCACTGAGATTATAGTAAAGCATGCTCTGAAACAGAAATTCTGTAGTTTATTGTGGAGGATGCAAGGATGATCATTTCTATTCTTTTTCCTTTTCAGCAATTATGAATCTTCAGACATATGGGGGGAAAATATGAGGCCGCAAGCTTCCACATACAGGCAAGACTGGGTAACAAAGGACCAGCTACAGAAAGCAAACTTGTCAGCACAATTCAGAAAGGCGTTAAAAAATTGAGGACCTCCAGATTAAAGAGAAATGGGCTGCCAAGAGAAGGAACCACAGAAGAAAGAAAAAGGAAGGGAAAGTCAAGATCAGTGTGAACAGAAGATATAGAGGAGTAGATGGAACTGAACTTTGGACTAGCAACGAAAGGAATGAATAGACAGCTGTGGAGAGATCCGGCCACCAGCTCTCAGATCAAGCCCAGAGGAAGATAAATATAACATTAATCACCAATTTACAGACACCTCCTATGCTTTGTCTCCCATGACTCCACATTTTGTGAAGACATGGAAATGTATATATTTATATATTTTACAATCACTTAGTTTGAACTAAAAAGGTATGTCAGACAGGCACACAAACTTCCTCTGAATTTCTACTCTTTTGCAATATATCAGCCATTAATTTGATTGATTTGCTTCAACATTTTTTTGCATAAAACTCTTCCAGCTGCAGGTAGGCATATAACCTCCTAAACAGAGAGAGAGCCAGGTATGGAAATGAGGTTTCATCACTGCCTCTTTTAAGAAGCCTCGGTGTTGAACTCAAAGACCTCATTCTGAAGTTAGTCAATTCAAATGAATTCCCTCCCCAAAAAGTGAATGGCTGACATTCATGTATCTTGTAACCTAACTGGAATCTGTCCTCCAAATAGATTAGTCTTGTGTTCTTTATAAATTTTTCATCTGAGAATTTACTCAAAAGAGGCACCAGTGTCTACCTGCTCTTGGTAGGTTCAAACATCACTACCTGCATGCTGCACTGTCAGCAAGCTGCAACTGCTAGTGTTTCATGAAGTAATAGATTTCTCCTTTGTCAAGATAAACAAATGTCAACTCCACAGTATCCAGGGATGGAGTAGTAAAAGCCAAACTCAAGGGGAAAATAGCCCACACAAACTCAGGGAAGAGTTGTGTATTTTCAGAAAGTGAAATATTCTCTTCTGGGATTCCTAAATGCGTATTTTTTCTCTTTAGTGGTTAATATTCTTGCTGAAGGGAAAAAAAAAAGAGGAAGCTAAAAATGCTGATCCGCAACTAGCATAAATAAAAAACTCCACTAACAACAGAGAAAGCATTATTTAGAAATGAAACAAAATGAGACATTTCCAAGACCAATCCTTTCACTAACAGGAGGAGAAGAAAAAGGAAACTAATTAACTCTGGACAGTTTCTTTCACTTTGTCCTGGGGCGTATGCTCCATCTCCCTTTGTCCCCCAAATGCATTTCCACTGGACCTGACAGTGCCGGCATTGACCTTCTGCAGCCAAAATAGCCCGACCAGAATGAACCACAAAAAAGGAGCCAGCCAGACCAAGGCGCAATGCAGCCATGGCCACGGACCTGAGGGAAAACTGCTATAATTAGCAAGGCTTATCCAGGAATTGCAGAAAACTATGGTCCTCGTGGAGCTGCTGCCTTCCTGCCCCATCAGCTGTGTGTTAGCTCATCCAGAGCAGAGCGGAGCAGAGCCATCACCGGCAGAACTCCTCGCACAGCCTGCCCTGACGGGTCACCTAATGGTCAACATCCTTGTCCTCTGCTCGTGGAGATCCGTCTCCGGACTGTGTGCTGTGGAGGGCTTTAATTAAAAGTTAATATTTACCCCATGTTCCCCCCAACCATCTCATTCCCGTCTCTGCTGTTTTTAATTCCTCACTCAACTGGAGTTCAGAGCTGGCTGACCCTGGACCTTTATTATTTTACTATTTCAAAACCTATGATATTGGATATAAAGCAGAACCAGGCTCCTTCCTGAAAAGTGAATATTAGTGACAAACAGCTGACACCATGAGAACAAAAGTATCTTTTCAAGCTGGAAAGATGGGTGTTAATTACCCATTAATAGCCTCATTGTACCAGGTAGAAATGATCAAGTATCTGAAAAATGAATTATTTGACCAAATTATTTCTCTTTCAGTAATGTCATTATGCTGCCTTAAGCCTTTTTCTTGCCACAGTTTTGGTACTTCTAGTTATTACCACATCAGTCATTTTTCTTCAGTTTGGAAATCCAGGGAGAAAAACCCTAAAGCCTGCCAAACTGTGAATACAACATTCACAAGCTCTGTATTTTCAAGCAACTGTCTACTGAGTTGTACATTTCTGAAGAGAACAGTACTTTTAAGAATCTTTGTGGGATATTTGTGGTATTTGATTGAGACACTTTTTTCTATCAAATTGAAAGTTAAAGGACGTTGCCATGGATGTTTCTAGATCTCATATAAAAAGCAGACACTGATAAAAGGCAAGTATAAACATTTGATATAGTAGCTCAGACGCCATTGGAAAAAGCAAGTTTTTAGTTGTCATAACAAAACACATTTCGGTTGCTTCACTATGATTTTTGGGGCTCTTTTCCTTTTTACCAGTCACTGTATAGAGAGGTGTAAAACTTGCTTTTTGTGGGGGCTTGTATGGTCATGGCTTATGACAAAGCCTATTTTCAGCTGTCGAAATAATTCTCAGTGAACCCTCCTTGTTTGTTTTTTGTTTTTGTTTTTGTTTTTTTTTCCAAAGCCTTAAAAACAGTTCTTAAACAAAAATCTTAAAATAAAAAAAGCACTGGCAGATGATCTCACTATGTTCCCCGGGGTTTCCATGGCATTTAGTGAACTACCAGTGATTAGTACATTTGTTGAAGTGGAGCAGATAAAGGAGTATCTGGGAACTGCACTGAACTTCGGTGGTCGAAGGGCTGTAAATATTCACCTGGGGCCCTGGCTGCACCTTTGCAGTCTTGCTCAGGAAAGGGCTGTTTGCCAGCAGTGGCTCTGGGTGTGGGGGTATATTTCTTACAATGACTTCTTTTTGATGTTGGTTGAACCTAGGCCATTGTAGGCATCTTGAATATCCCATTCCAATGCCTAACAACTCTTACAGTGAAGAAGCTCTTCCTAATGCCCAACCTGAACCTCCCCTGGCGCAACTTGAGGCCGTTTTCTCTTGTCCTAATTCACCTGTTATTGGATTGTTTGTGCCCAATGTTGTGCCCTGCTCTGTGGGCAGGAGCTGGCAGATGCTGTCATCGAGCACAAGCAAGAAACCCAGGTGAATGGGGAAAACAGGAGGAACTCCCTCAAACTGGGGACAAGCAAGCACCAGCTCCTGTCTTGCTAATAAAATAAACTGCCTACCCCCAGATCATGAACGATCACCCTGTTTTGCCCCTTTGTTGCAGGGGCACGCAGGGAGTCTGGGGATTAAACGAGGGTATTTCATGCAGACAGGGGTTTGCTGTGTGCCAGTGGCTGGCACACACCACCGTGGAAAAACAGGGTCAGTGCCCATGACTCGGTGTGCATCTTCAGGGCATGTGGGCTGGGACAGAGAAAGGACTCAGTAGATGACAATGGAGTTCCCTGTTTGCAGTCAGAGGTCAGCAACACAGCAGGGTTTATTTCTTAATGAAGTGAGTCACTTGATCAGTATCAAGTATCTGTTAAGTCAAGTGATGGGGTGGATCCAAATGTTAGAGGACCTTGTTTTAAGTATACCATTCACTGCTCTGGACTGGCTTGCGCTGTCTAAACAACATCAGTGAGAGATGGAAATACGTTTGGCTAACTCCATCTGGGGCTGAGAGGTCTCCTGCTTCTTTACAGAGCTGAGATTGAAGTGAATTTTGTGTCGTTGGAAAAACAGAGTCCTACATTCCATTCCACGCAAGCCTTCCCTTGGAAAGGGAAAAGCCAGGAGTACAGGGTAAATAAAATCAGATAATCTGCACGGTTATCTGACTTCTGCACTTCAGCTTACTTGGCTGAACTGGCTTGCTGGTGCCCCAGAAAGGAAATTTGTGGGAAATGGCAGCCAAGAGGGAGTAAGAAAAAGACTGCTCCTTCCACAATGTGTTTTGGTGCAATGTTGGCTTCATCCTGTGCAATTCTCAGCATCCTCAAAGTTGGAATGAAATCTTTGGGCATTAAGGGTCTTTGCACATGTACCTTAGCGTCTGGGTGCTTTCTAGATTCAGGCCTTTTCATCCCATTTGCTGTCACTGAAATCAGCTGGAGTTTTGCCTTCAATTTTAATGGAAGCAAGGTTGAGCCCTTTAATGCTTCATTCCTAACTTTCCTGCTCTGAACAAGAGAGGGACCAACAGGAACCGACCTCAGTCAGGGGTGAGAAATACTTCATGTTGCGTTTCAGCAGGCTGGTGCTGGAGAAGAGTAAAATATTACTGATCATTAGCGCTGAAGCTGCCTGACTCCTCGATAACACACCCAGAAACTGAATCTAAACTGTACTTGATGCTGCTGGCGGAGAAGATCAGCTTGATCAGTATGAATACAATTTCTTCAGGTTCTGATGAAGTACTCAGTAGCGTTTCTGTGCAAAGCAGAGAGAAGGAAGGAGCCCTGGTAGCCATTCCATACTGAAAAAGCCTTTCCCCACCACTGCACTAGTCTTTGAGTTCAGCTGCCAACCCCTTGGTTGAATGAACAAACCCAATGTGTAATAACTACTTCCTCCTAATTTGATAATGATGCTAATAGTAAACAAAGTTGCTGTTCAGTCTTGCACAACACACAGTGTTATGTTGGCTCTGGTTGCATTTGCGCATAGATAGGAATTAATGAAATGGGAGCTTTTTTTTTTTTTTTTTTTTTTTAAGAGGAGGCATTATATATATTGTGGAGTTTTGACAGCAGAAGTGCTCTCCGTTTCTGATGCAAACTCTGAGAACGCAGGCTGAGAAGAAAGACTGCAGAGCCTGAAATGGGTCAGGAGCAAGGAGCACTTTCTCTGGGAGCACAGCAAACTCAATACTGTCAGCAGTGAGTCCTGTTCTTCCATAATCTGTTATCTCATGCGAGTGCTTGTGTTTTCAGTCTTTCTTTGCTTGTAGAGAAAAATATTTTAGTTTTCCTTTTCCTAAAAAAGGGATTTTGGAAGCATTTGGGGATTAGGAGAAGAACTGAATTTTGAAAGATTTTTCCACAATGTTCATTGAAGTATTTGGAAGGTTAAATCAAGAAGTACTGATAGTTTAGCTTTTTCTTTATCTTTTTTTTCCAAATAAAAAGTTATCTAAAATTATGTTATTAATTAAAAGAATCCCAAGAAGTACCTAGGTTGACCAGTGAAAAAATACAATAGCAAAAAAGAAGGGAGAGGGGATGTAGCTTTACTGTTTTCTACCTCATGCTTGCTCAGCTTAATTACATGTTAGCTTTGCTTAAACACCTTTCTTTTTAAAAAATAGGAAAAAGTATCCTTAAAAGTTTCTTATTTAAAATGAGTATTCCTATGGATAAATAGGTAAGACAGAAGTTTACTGGGGAATTTTTAAAATGCACTTTTTAGCCGCTGCTAAGTTCTTGCTCAAGGAACTACAATGGATGCCTGTGGTGCTTCTTATAGCACCACCAAGGCGATCCTTCCCACTCACATGGTCCTGAACTCCCTCTGAGCCCCACTGGCAGTTGTAGGATCCTGCGTGGACCAGGCTCCTGCCCCGGCAGACCCATGTGCTGCATCCCAGCCCATGTTTCTGAGTAATGTTAAGTGACTTGAGCAACAAACGCATGTGACAACTCACAAGCAGCTCTGTGAAGGCTTCCCATCTCATACTAAATAGACACATGATTCATCACCTTCTGCTGACTGTGTCCTATATATAGAGTGATTCAGTTAAGCAGCACAGACCCTACAGATTTCCAAACTCAAAATCCTGGTTTCAGGAAACGATTCCTTTTCCAAATATTCAACAAATACATGACAGAGGAAAAGGTATGATAAGGAAACAGAAGAGCAGAACTGCAATTAGCATCTCTCACATGCTTAAGCCTGATCTGTTAGTCCTTAATGAAGGTCTTTGGATGTGTGAAGAGAAGTATGTTATCCTTAAAGCAGTATCCATGAAAGATGAGGACGCTGAATGTGCCAGTACTGAGCACGGGACCTGCAGTGCCATTGGAAAACAGCACGGGCTCAGTCCTTGGGACTGCCTCTGCCTCTGCACAACGACCCATCCCAGCTGTCACAGCTACGTGCAGCAGGACCAGGCTCAGCTCCTAATGCAATGGAATAAAGCTCAATTACACAGCCTTATTTAGTTGGATTCAAAGAGAGTTTACCCAAGCATTTATTTACAGCAATAGAAGGGCTCAGTGTGTCTTATGATAAACTACTGCCTGAAGCCCATTTCCGTCTGTAATTGTTAGCACAGCTGATTATTGTCCCTGGGTTAAAGGAATCGCACGTTATTCTGGGCTCCACTTCATGACTCAGCTTCTGAGAGCTATTTTGAGTGGCAGAGGGGAGAAGCTGCCAGGCTGGCATCCCCTTCTGTTTTCTTTGTGGAAATAGGATGTGGCTTTGCACGACAGGCGTTCGTGCTCTGCGAACTGTCTGAGGGATTACATGGACTGAAGTCATAATCGTATGCTCTGGTATTGTTGATGTATTAGAAATGGTCCATTATTCATCTGCATGAGGCAAGCCAGAGGAATGGAAAATTAAAATGCGAAACTAGTGAGCACAAAAACTGAGCAAGTGATTCATGCTGTGTGGAAAACGGGCCTCACTGGGTGTAGGTCTGTAGTTCTGTAGGATTAAGTGCAACTACATGGGCTAATAATTTAGCTCATTAACAACAATATTTGTCTTTCAGTCCTGAAAAGTGCATGGGTAAAAACGGCACATGCACGCTGGGTGAGACTTTGTTCACCAGATCTGTTTCCCCAGGTGCCTTTCAGCTCTCGCTGATGGCAGAGGGAGGTGCAACTACGTTCTACCCCTGTGAACATGGGGATAAGATGGCAGAGCAGATTTTGCCTAGCACACAAAACCAACAATATAACACCAACAATTAACCAGATTTGATCTGACTGTTTTGTGCTCCCTCCTCCTCTCATCTTCAGTTACCCTGGGTTCAGAGGGTTTCTCATTCACTCTTTTCTGAGTCCATCTCATTGGAGGGGCTCAGTAAGAAACGTGTATCACCACCGTGTGTATCACCACCGTGTGTATCACCACCTTGCCTCCTGCTGAGCAGCAGGAGAGTTTTCTGAGTCCATCTCATTGGAGGGGCTCAGTAAGAAACGTGTATCACCACCGTGTGTATCACCACCATGTATATCACCACCATGTATATCACCACCTTGCCTCCTGCTGAGCTGCAGGAGAGAGCTGGAGGGACTGAGCACCTTGCTTTGGGTGCTCAGCGTTTCCAGGATGATCCCCTCAGAGACAGCTTTCTGCTTGCCTTGCTTTCAGCATTTTCAGCTCAAAGACTAATTCTGGAAACACACCTGTAATGCTGTGGCCTAGGACTATTCTTTCCCTGCTTTAGACTATTTCTATAGTCCATATAGGCTATTTCTATAGTCCATATAGTCCAAAGAATCAGAGCAGAAAGGCTGCAGCCTCTTTCCCGAGTATCCTCTCACTCCTTCCCGAAAAGGTTCTCCCATCCCTCTGCTGAATGGCAAAATTTCAACAGGGAAAAGCAAATTAAACAGGGTTCATATTCAGAAATAAAATTCTCACTAAAAGAAAAATGGATTTTTTTCTCTGGGGAAAATAATGAATTTCCTCTCCTGGATTTTGAATTTTATTCCTTCCTTAAAGATCCTTCAGTGAGAAATGAAGGACTCATTAACCACCTCCATTTCCGAACTGATCATGCACCACAGAAAACCAGAAGCCCTTGGAGGCAAAGGGAAGTCCTCAAGCAACAATCTGAAACTTTAACATGGCAAAGTAGTGAAGCAATGCAACATCTCAAATGCCCAATTAGTCAGTTTTATTATCACATTGTGTGTGGTCTCTGTGAAAATCTAGCCACATCTCACAAATTCTGAGACTATCAAAAAGATGTTGTATGTGCACACCCCATAATAAAGTTGTTAGAAATCCATGAGGAGGTTTCTAGTATGAGTCATGCTATCCAGGAAGAGATAAGACAGGGCAGTCAATTCATTTCTAAACAGCAGCATGGTCCTAGTGCAAAATCAGCAAATCCAGACAACCATGGATATTGCAGACAAGTTTGAACAGTGTTTTATTTACAGCCTCACAAATGCCTAAATCTCAACCAAGCTGCAAATCTGACTCCCTGCACTGATTTGGAGAAAGGAGGGAGAGTGCCAATGCCAGCAACAGCTTTGAAGATTTATTTACATTCTGTTGCACCCACCTAACTTTCCAGTAAACTTGGGAAGAGGAGGACCAAGGGTTGTGAGACAGAGGAGCCAAGGGCATGGATGAATTGGTCCTGGGTAACTGCACAGAAGAGAAGCCTTAGTGAGACCTTAAAAGACAGCTTGGAAAAGAGGTTAGTTTCAGGTACAGCATTAATCTTTCATTTTCTTAGTTTACACTTTTTTAATCTGCGGGAGCTTTTGACTTTTAAGAAGGGAACAAGTTATAACAGAGCAGCACTGCAGAACAGCCCTTGGGGTGCCTACGAACCAGAACAGGTTTGGGAATCAGCAGCTCAAGGCCCACAGCCATCATCCAGTGATCTGCAGAAAGGAAAAAGGCATCCTGCCAGATGTTACCCAGGGCCTTACCAGCAAGAATGCCCATGACTTTTAAGAAACAGTCACTTTATGAAGACCAGACTGACCAGGCAATAGGCAGAGCAGGAGAACAGTGCCAGAGCCAGGATGGTGAGACCATTGGGTGTGTGCTCCTGCTAAAGTCAGCATGAGACAGACAGGAGCCTGACGCAGCCTTTGCTTCCCAACCACCGCAAGATCTTCTTAGCTACCTAACTTAGTTCAGTGGCCCTGTTTGTCCCCCCTTAAAACTACTCTGTTTCTGGACAAAACATTTCCCTGCTGGGAACACCCATCTCTTGGGGCAGGAGGGGTTGGCAGCACAGCAGCCCCTGCTGGGGACCAATTCCTCAGCTTGTAGAGCTGGAGAGAGGAGATAGCAGACAAAAACTACAGCAGGCATTACTGCAATACCTGCTGGAGGGATTAGGCTCAGGTACAGGTTGGACCCAATCAAGGCTTGGCCAAGGAGAGCACATCTTCACCAGGACTAAACAAGGAGCATGGTGGAAGCCTCCTGAGCTCTTGGAGACAGATGCCAGCAATGCAGAAGAAGCTGGAATTTATTGTGTGGAGCAAAGAGGAAGGGAGTCTTGGAGAGACGGGTCTGGTGTGAAACAGTACTCTCAGGTGTGTAGCTAGGATTTACCCCTCATGCATTTTCTGCCCATCACAACTGCGTTTCAGAAATCCTCTAGCACAGAAGTTCATAGGGAAGAGCCTAGAGGAATACTTTGAGCATGTATTAATAGTAGATGTGGAAATTGGACAGTAAGATTTCTCTAGCCAGCATGTTTCCAGTGATGGCCAAATAACACAATTCCATTTTAGACTTGAAATGCTCACAGCAAAAGTTAAGAAAGACCAATATACAGAGGACCCACAGCTGGAGGTTTCAAAACTATTGTTATTTCCCTGGAAAGCTTGGAAATCTCTTGCTGCTCAGCAAATAATTTTAAATCATGAAATAGTTAAGTTTTTAAGTGGCACTTTGCCAGCAGAAAGAAAGGTGGTGCACATCAAAAATATTGTTTTTAATTTTGACTGCACCTGTTGATCTTGACCTGGTAGCGGATGGAACACGTTAAATGTTTCAAAATGCATAAATACTGCATCACTCGATGCAGGACGGACTCAGGACTTCCCAGAGCATGATACACTGAAAGTCCACCCTTTCTCCTATACCTACTGGCATCTTACAAGGCAACTAAAAGCTCGTTTCAAAGCCACTGCCCTTTCCTGGGGGTCACACATCCTTTGTATCCTTTTGTCTTTAATTTCAATCAGCATCATTCTCTGTTTAATCTGAAAACAGGGATATGCCCTAGGTTTAGGCACATCCATGAATCTCCACATCCATGAATCTGCACATCTCATCAGTGATCACAAGCAATGAAGGACAAGAACAGTTGGTATAAGGTTGTAGTTCCAGGCTTTTGCACCAAGCCACACCTTCCCCCTAACCTCTAGGCTGAGAAATCTGTGCATGCTCTAAGTCTGGAGGAGTGTCAGACAGTGTTTACTGAGAGCCAGCATGGGTAGATGCCTGGTTTAGGACTTTT
The DNA here is from genome assembly GCF_000690535.1 of Cariama cristata. NCBI lineage: Eukaryota > Metazoa > Chordata > Aves > Cariamiformes > Cariamidae > Cariama > Cariama cristata. Next base: position 31,705 of record NW_009599840.1, on the reverse strand, counting down.
CCGTGATCCTTTGAAGTATCCATACAAGACAGAGCAGCAAGAATTACTAGAAAATTGACACCCTCAAGCAAAGATAGACTTTTATTCTGAAAAAGCTACTTAAATCCAATCTGCTGCTGTGTAATATACATGCCAGAGGGACAAAATACAGTGTAAAATAAGATCTCAGCAAGCTGAGATCCAGCTTATATATTTGGCCTATTTAATCCAAGGATGAAAATAATTACACAAAGTCAGTCTAAGCAATCCCAGAAGGATTGGAACATATGAAAAATAGTCATTGCAAGAAGTGGAAGGAAGGGAGAGCTACACCAGTTTCAGTTCCCCTTGGTTTTCTTAGACTCATGTGTGAATTTGGCCCAGCAAACTGTCTGGCATTGGGGATGGTGATCATTCATCCCTTCTATTTGCACAAGAATGTGGGAAGGGCTTAGAAAAAGTTCCTCTTCTCCCATCTGGGGGCCTGGGTGGGTGCCAGTTAAGTCCAATGATTCATAACCATTTCAAGAAGCTCCTTGCCATTCTCTATTTTGCAGGCGTTTGTAAAGAAAGCAAATGTACATGCTGCAGCAGCATGTAGGTTGCTTTGCCAGGATGGGGGTTATCCTAGTTTCCTCTGTTTGTCATGACAGCAATACCAGGAGAAGGGAAATAAAACCAGTTTATCCCCTTAGCATACATCCAGCAAGACATTCAAACCCCAGCAGCAGGGGAAAAGAGAGAGAAGAGACCTAACACACAGGTAGAAGCTCTGGACGTGGTACGTGCTCAGAGAAGCAAGAAACTGCATCTTCTTGAGGGCACCAGGCCCCTCTCCTCCTGCACGTCTGCAGCAGTGACTGCAAGGCAGCATGAAGCAAGGCAATGAGAGATGTGGTGCAAGAAGCAAGTTCCTACCTGGAAGCTGTGGACAAGTCTCAGCCTCGGTCTCCTGGCTGACAGCTGTCCCCACCGTGATGAACGAGGTGCTTTGGGTCATTCATGGGCCCAGGTCCCAGGGTGGGGCGGATGGGGCGGCTTCGGCTCCAAACTCCGCCTCGCATCATGTGAGCCCTTCACGGCTAGGTCTTCCCAAAGGCAACTCCCTTCGCCCATGTTTCTGTAAGCCTTCATGTGCTTCCCTGCGTGTTGAGCGGCAAATTGCAGCCAGCCTGCCTTGCCTTTGAACACTCGCCAAGACTTTGTTTTCTCTTCTGTTTCAAATGTTCTTTGTGTCTTTCTGGCTGCATTAATTAGCTACAATACTCAGCTTCTCCAGTTTTTAAGTACCGCCCAAATAAAAGCTGATCAGATGTAGAGAGACTTTAAAGTCTAGGCTGTAGCTATGCTGAAAAATGAAGGTGCTGCTCTGCCTATGGCAGATTCATCCAGCTGATGAACATAACACCACCAGAGAAGACATGGTGGCTTGGGGTTAATGACCATAGTAGGGATCTTGTCTCGGTTTCTGCAGTGCCCTGCAGCCAAAACTACCCCACCTTTGCTCCTAGTCCTGGCATAGATCACTGAATTGAGGTAATAGTGATGTAATTAACAACACCTGCAGTTGCAGGAGAGGTGGCTGGGACATAAAGAGAGGAGGACACTGCAAACTCATTGGCTGCAAGGGAACATCTTCAAGGGGTCCTCAGCAGCCAGAAAGGGTGGGAAGCCTGAGAAAGAGGTACCTGGGGAATGGGAGGAACTGCTCTGAGACTGCTCAGGAAGAGAGGTGAGGAGAAAGACAGAAAAGCTGTGCATAGCCAAGAAGATCAGGAAGAAAAGTGGCCTGAGTTTAGAGTAGTTCTATCAGATAGACCCTCAAACTGTTTTAGAGGTTTGTCTGAGCTGTACTATTCTTACAACCCCATGATGGTGCTTATCTTTACATATCACAAGGCAGTCTGTCCAGGGGTTAAAACTGCAGCTTTCAGCTATGTGGCAGGCTGTTGTAATCCATCTCTATTACATAACCCAGCAAATATTTTGCTAAAGTTCAGTTAAATTGCAGGATTGATGGTGGTGAGGAGCATATTCTCCTTTATGAATTTTTCCCCTTTGGAAATCAGGGTAGTGACATGCAAATAGCAGCTTTTCCTCTGCTTTCCTAATTCAGTGGCCAAGCAAAGCCACTGTGCTCCCCCTCGTACCAGTCATGTTCTGTTTATCCAGGAAAAGGTTAACATTTTCCTACTCGCCCCAGATCAGAGTGTAAGAGAGAAATGTGGCACAAGTCAAGCAAAGAACTGGAAACTGAGTAGGGAGAAGGTAAGTTATCCTTAGATTGAATTAGGTGGAGCCTGACTATTCTTATGCTGTTTTGCTAAGGTCGCTCTGTATTAAGAGATGACACAAAGGGGAAGGGAGGGAGACAAGAAAAGTCTTGATATTTAGCTTTTTCCTGAGAATGTTTACAGGTTGCTTGACATAATTTCATGATCATTCACAGCAAAGCTTTCCTAGGCTGTTTTCTTTCTCCTCCCTTTAATGCTACTGGTGCCTTTCTGGTGATGTGGGATCTGTGTGGCTCTCCAAGTCTCATACTTTCTCCTGTTCCTCCTCATCTGTGTAGGGACTGGAGCCTAACTCGGCTTCTCCCTTCTCATCAGGTTGTTGGCCCTTCTCTGTAATACAGAGAACAGCTGTTGAAGGCTTAGAAACTCTGACTGTTTCAGATCACCAATTGCTCTATACTTCACAACATCTTGAGATCCAGCTCCTTCACACTTCGCTGCTAAGACTCACCTTTTTCATCTTTTTCCATACCTTCTGTTTTAATCCTTTTTGTTTTCTTAATCATTGCTTTAATCCCCATCTACTAAAGCTTTTTGTGGTCCAACTACCTCTTCCAGTTACACTAGCGTGAATCCAGAGTAAATCTGCTGGTGTAATTGGGATTATAAAATATGAGATTGCTGTACATTTCATCAGCTAGAGCCAAAACCAATGTCACCATCGTCAGCATCTTTCTTGCTGTTGTTCCCAATATCAAAGAGAGACTGTAGTCTGGGAATGATGATACTAATCATCAGACTTGGAGTTAAGTTGCATAATTTGCCTACTTCAACCTTCTCCAGATGCTTTTCAGCCATTAATTAAATATAGGAGCCCAATAAAGACAAGGGTAATTATTTTCAAGGTGAGGCACTAAGAAGGTAGCAATGTTCTGAAAGGCTCATATCAAGGGTCCAACCTGGTTTTGTGGTGAAATACTCCATTGATTTCATTACCTCATAGTCAGCGACAGGAGTCAACAGAATCAACCCCATCTCTTGTCCCTGCCCTACCAGAACATTGATCCCACTAGGAAAGTGGGTGCCAGAGAAGTGCTGAGTCTTTTCCATGGCATAGTTGTATCAAATTTGGAGATGATGGAAGGATCCTTTCTTCTTGTTTCATTAAATAGTGGCAGAGGAAACTTGAATATGAATGTCTGGAACAAACCACCCCATATAGCATTTGCTTCACTGGGGGGCTATCACATTTCCTCTTCCAGCCCATGGCAGCAGGCTTCCTGGTCCCTTGGGAGTCTGGGGTGGATTTACCCCTTTCATGATAACTGCTGAGTCCCAAAGGGATTTACTGATGTTGATCATCAGTCTAAGCTGAGCGCTGCTTTAGCACTGCTGGACCTCAAAAACAAAAGCATGAGGAACCTGATCTCTTCTATATTCATCCACAGCACTGCTTCTGAAGAACGTGTGATGCCACAATAGCTTAAAGCATTCTGCTTCATGCTGTGTGTCATGAACCTTAAGAAAAATAGAGACCAAGACTGGAAAACTTCCCAGATTATGCAGTGCATGTGCCTTCTGTGCCCTAAGAAAAGGGTGGAGGTGATAGGGCTGTTTCCTCTTCTTTTCTTGGTGCATAGGTGTGCATCATGCTCCCCCACTGGGCTAATCTGCTCATCCATCCCAGCTGTGTGTTTCATTAGAAAAAGTTTGTGTTGAGGTGAGATGGAAAGCCTTGTGACAGTGAAGGACAGATGAAGCACATTTGTTTCTTGTCTCGTATTCTATGAATGCATCATTAAATGCAGGTAAAAAAGTGCATGCTATAATTTGCAATTAATTTACCAGCATAAATTTAATACTATTCCTCCCATAGTGATCTTAACAACTGGACATATTTTTTTCAGCCTGTTCTGACAGAGGAACTCACACTGATAGAAATCTAATGGTGCAATTGTACTAAAGAAAACACTGCAAGCCCAGCCAGGACTAATTACTCTGACCTCAGACCTGGCTGCTATCCACACAGCGAGGCTCCGTGCAGGCACATGGGCTAGCAGGGTTAGTAGAGGAACAAACTAATGGAGAAACAGGAATGAAAGGTTACACTTGTGCAACCCTTATGGCCCCCAAGATACTTCAACACAAAATGAAGATGTTATGCCAGTAAGCTTTGGTACATAAATACTACTATTTAGTAATACTATTTACTACTAGTAAGCATGTAGGGTTAAGCATAGAAAAATCAGGATCTTGTAGGCATTTTCAAACTCATCTGTGTCTCATGACTGAATACAATTATGTAACTGTCTGCGTTGACATAAAGGCAGGGATGTATCCTTGGAAGATAGCTATTCCTTTAGTGTTTGATAGACTGGTGGCCTTCATTTCCTAGGATGAACTGGCTCTAGCACAGGCCAGCAAGGGTGGAGGAAGCTCCCTTGTACAGAAGGCCAGCTCCACGTGCCTTTTCTTTGACAGCAATACTGGCCTCAGGAGCTCTCTCTCCTGCACCTCCTCACTACCACATCATCCCCAAAGGTGCATTCTAAGTCACACCAGGATTAAAATAACCCTCCTGCAACCTCGCTGCCAACCAAAAACCTATGGGAATATCCCACTGCTAAATAATGTAGCCCTGAACACCCCATGGTTACCTGTGGCGGCTGTGCTGTCAGACGCTATGGGAAAGATGTGCTGGGGACGGGATTGTGATTGGGACAAGGGTGCACGGCGCTGCGCTCCCAGGAGATGCAAGGTCCATCTGCACAGGACACTGGCACTGGGTGACCGTGTGTGCTGCAGGCTTAGATCCAGGTTTATTTTGCAGCCGCTGCTCTGTATGGATAAGCCCAGCCTGGCTGTTTGTTTGACTGTTTGTCTTGGCAGCAGGTTCCAACATCGAACTGAGGGTGTCATTTATCTCTGGCAGCAGCAGCCCTCACCAGAGCGAGTAGCAATAGCAGCAGCCCCGGGGGCTCTCCCTGGCCCTTGCTGTGCATTCCTCCACCTCTCACACACTAACAAAGGCCCTGGAAAAGAGGCTGTTGCAGCCAGAGTGCCTTGGACAGAAACAGACGGCACACAAAACACAGGGCAAATGCATCACAAGGCCAAATTGCTCATGGAAGAGTGCTCTACCAAAGCTGACTTGAGTTCTCTATTAATTCCTCCTCCTCCTTGAAGTTTAGAAATGCAGCAGTAAAGAAAAATCAACATTTTTCAGCTGGTTTTGGTTTGCTCCTAGGGTATGTCCATTCCTCGTATGAATCAGAAACTGTGGCAAACACAATGTGCTATGCCTCTAACGGGTACATACCATCCTCATTTCTTGCAGTTAGATGGAGAACAGCAATACGCTTTATTGCACAGTGGATGGACAAAGAAAGCCTTGTTGCCTGTGGGACTCAGTCATGCTGATGTTTCTTTTCCACTTTGTGCTCATATGTCACCAAAGGGCCCGTGCATACCCATTGGAAATAGAAGCGTGAAACTAATAACCAAAAATAAAAACTCTGGAGGGAAGGAGATGACTCTGGAGGGAGGGAGAACAGAAATACGCCGGAGGGATGCAATTTACTGAACCTGATTCGCGGGAGGGAGCTCTCTGCCAGAGCCAGATGAATCAGATTCCCTTTCAGTCTGTGCTGGCACCGCAGTTATTTTGGTGTCACCATGGGTAGAACGAGAACATATTTGGGAAGCACTGCTGGACAGACAGTGAGTATCTGCTGAAACGGTAACAGCTTGTGTCATTTTAACATTATACTCACTAAAAGAAGTAAAAGGAGGGAAAATGAAATATGCTGGCATGTCAGGTCAGAGCCTCTCCTGAGAGTTGGGGAGGGTGTTCCTCACCCGAGCTGGGAGTCTGGCTCCTACAGGTTTTGTTTATCTTTGTCTCATAATGGGGCTGGAATAGACGCTGTTGCAGCTCGTAGACAAACATCTTGAGAAAATATTTCTAAGAAAAAATGCAGCTCAACTGGTGGGGTTTTTTTTTAGATCCTCAAAATTTGTGAGCCATATTCAGCAGCTCGTAAGATGGAACGGACACCCAGCCCTCACCACGCCTTTGGCATCGCAGATAAGAACAGAGGAGAAGGGATGTCACTGTGCTTAGCATTTTTTGGATGTCACAGCTTGCAATGGAGTCCTGCCCAGGGACTTTCACAGCTCTGGCTGATCTCAGGAAACCACTTCTGTGCTAGTCGCACTCAGTGCAGCGATGAACCTGGCAGCTGAGAAGCAGCAACATTGCAGTTCAAGGGCTCATCCAGCAAAGTCCTAAAATACATCTTTTGCTTTGACCCTGTGCTCCAATCCTGTGGCAGTCAGGAGGCCATGCAAACTCGCTCAAGTATCTTACTGAATGGGTTCTTTTAAAGACTGCCATTAACTTCTGGGAATTTAGATCATCCCCCAAACAGGGTAAAGAATAGGTTTAGAAAACATTTGTGCTAGAAAGACCTTTATATTTTGAGATTTGGACAGTTGCCATGGTTTGCTGATGCAGATGTTCTCTTCTCCTACTTATTTGTTGTTCTGATTCAAAAAAAATCCATGAAAAACATTGTCTCGGTGTTCATCAACAACTGCAAAATGCTGCTGGCATTCTCCAGATGTCAGATCTGAGTGCATGCTTGTGCTTGCCTGGCTAATAAAAGAAAACTGGTAAATTTTTGTTTATCTGTTTCTCACCTATGTCATCATGACAGTCAGCTAAAGCAAGGGCAGATGAATATAGGCAGCAGAAACAGCAGCTTACGAAACGAGCCTATTTTTAACAAGCCGTCCTTCCACGCTGTGGAGGAAGCAGGGGATTTAATTTGTGCTTCTTGCTGTGGGATTCATGGCGTGGTTTTCCCCACCCTTGTTCAGATGAGCCTGCTGATATTCCTCCTCTCTTTCTCTTGCGCTTGGCAGGCTTTCTCAAACATGTATCACATGCCCCAGGCAGGCAGCCAGCCTACCTGTCTGAGAAAAACAGACCTGCTTTTCCCTGCCACACCCTGACCTCTGAGGATGATAACCCGTTGTCAAGAAACATCAGCAATAACTGTTTGGAAAACAGATGCCTGTCAAGTTTCACATGCAACCGGCTTTCCCTGCCGCGTCCTTTCCCAGCACGGACCTTGTTGTCGGTGCCATGGCCCCGCTCCTGCTCTGCACCTCCCGGGTCAGGCACTGGGGTCCGGTTGGTGCAGAAGATGCTCCTCTTGCATGTGACCCACCGCAGCACCCCTTCACACCGCCAGAAAACTGGTACTGGAAACATAACAACCCGTGTTCATGACACGGGAGAATTTTCTTTCCTTAGCAAAAAACAAAACCAAAACCAAACCTTTTTGCTAATCAGTGGGGAAAGCCTGGAAGGTGGCTATGTGAAGCGCTTTGTTAGTGTTATGTTTTTATTTGTTTCTATGAGGTAGAACCTAGAAGTCCCAACAACATCTCTGATGTGGTAAATAGTAAGAGCCACAAAACTAGTTTGTTTGCTAAATAAGTAGATCTGTGCAGGCAGACAAACATTAAGAAGATGATACTACTGAAAAAGTCACATTATTCAATGAAAATCTTTCCTCCAAAACTTATATCTAGTATATTTTGAATAAATCATACTAGATTACTGTCTGGGTGTAGTCCTAAAATATTTGCTATAGCTTTATACCAGTTCAATACTTAATATAAAGAGCAGGTAATGAGCAGAGGGTTGGACTGTATCTTTTCATTGGGTGGAGAGAAATGACTTATTCCTTGAGTCGTCTCCTTGATTTAAACAAGGCAACTTAAGCAATAAGATACTACTTTGTATGACTGGGAGTCTGACAAGCAATTTCTGACTTTCCATTGTTGTGGAAAATATAATCCTAAACTATTTACAAAAGAAAAGCAGAAATAATCAGGCATATTTTTTTTAAAAAAAAGCTCTCCACTTTTTGGCTATCAAAATGTTTACAGACTGTGTTTTGTAGATTATAACTTCTTCTACCAGAATAAATAGTGAGGAAATTTATTGCAGAACCTAGATAAACACAGATTTTGTATATTTTAGGGAGAAAAAGATACTGTAGAAATTTCAGATTCTTGGCATTTTTGTAGACACAACCTTAAGACTACTAGTTGCTTATTTTAAAACAGGTTAATCTGCGCATAAACTAAAGAGCAGATTTGTAATTTATTGATACGCTTCTGCCAGCTAAGAAGTGGTTTTCATTAGTCTTTTGATTCATTCCTCCAGTCATCACTGTTCTGCTTCAGTAATATTATATATTAAAATGTGTATATTTTGCCCTTTAAAAAAAGAGGTTAAATTGCTAATTTCCTTCTGCTCTGCAGTAGGGAATCACAGAAAAAAAGCCCTTCTTCCACAGTGCTGTATTTTTCAGCCAACAGATGGAATACAGAGCATAGGACACATTGAATTTGCAAACATACACTACACAGCACAGCTTTTAGCTATTGTAAATGCCAGGTAGATTGTATCATGCACTGTATCCTGCTAGGCGCTTCCTAATCACTATGAGAAATGAAGGGCAAGCATGTGAATTAAGGCATGCAACCCGAAACAGTTAATTTAGACACAATTGAATTTAATTTGTTTACAAAGTCAAAGGCTTCCTTAAGCTTAGCTTCAACATAATGCAGGCACGGAGGAAAGTTTAGAGGAGGTAACGACAGGCTTTTCTTAACTCTATTTTTCCTTATCTGATTCATGCAGCATCAGAGAAAGCCACACCCTAGAAGCTGCAGGGTTTGCCTCGGAGGTTGATTTGCAGCTAGCAGAGCACAGAAAAGCAGAAGCAGAATACAGAAAAGTATAGAAAATGTAAGCCCACCACTGGCTGGAGATCCTGGCCAGTTAGGAAGAACTAGATGAAAGCAGTCACACATCTTGGTAGATTATGGTGGTACAGCAATAACAACAGAGGAAAACTTTGTCTTTTCAGAGGATCCCAGTGCAGAATCAGTCCCAGTCCAGAGGAGGAGATGGAGACTTTGTGATTCTGTGCTGCAGGAGAAGTGCAGCTAGACTGAAACTAAATGCTGACACACTCCTTAGCCTCTCGGTGAATATACATCCTTGGATGCCAACCAGATTATTCCGGGCTGCCCTGCATTGCATTATGCCTGACTGATCACTGCTTGCAGAGCTGGAGCTTCAGGTCATTGCAGAGAGAGAGAAAAGGAGTGATGTGGATGTTCCTAGCAGAGCCCAAAGACACTTAGGGAGATTGATGAAGGATACCCAGGCTGCCTGGCTGCCCGATTGGCTGCTGCGCTCCCCGAGCTCCAGTTGAGAGGACAAGCTGACACGGAGAGCGCAGCAACCTCCCAGTGATGGAGAGAGCCAGGAGAGCCCCGCGGGGAATGGGACCGAGAAATGGCAAGGCAGTTTCTACATGCTTCCCTGGGAGAAGGCAGGGAGGTGTGCAAGAAAGGAGAGCAGACCCCAAGATTTTCCCGTCCCTGTGAGGCAGGGCCTGATCCAGCCCCCCCCTGAAGCCAGCAGAAGGGGTCCTGCTCATGGGTGAGTGCTTAAAATCACATACTTAAACCCTGGACACCCAACAAAGGAAGAGGCTTGGAGCATCCTGGGAATCAGCTTCAATTCATGGCCAGCTACTTACCACCATTAAGGATGAAAAAGAGCAAGACAGAAATTATATGTAGATTTTCCGTGTTGTACTTATGATAATGCTCGAACATTTATGCAATGCACATCAGACAGAGAAATCCCAAAGCCTTTCATTAGTAATTTTTACAAAACGTGGAAATCATGCTGCCCATTGCACATGCAACCAACCTGGGGCCAAAAACAGCTGCTGAGCAAGAATGTGCATTAGGTCTGATCCAGTGCTCACTGAGATCAATGAGACAAGTTTTCCTGATCCTAGTGGGAGCTAAGGAGAAAATGAGAGCAACTAGTGTAAGCCGGGAGGTGAGTGCTGCTAAGGACAGGGAATTTGCCCATACTGTCACCCCTGTTTTCTGATCGTGAGTATTGCAGTGGTATTGGTAAGGATCACAGGGTAGGAAGGGACTTCAAGGCTTCATGCTAGAGTTGGCTTCCTTGGCATTTATGGCAGGGGAGGCAACATGTGCGGCTGTACTGCTTCTAACATCCAGCTTTGATCATACCTAGCCCTTACTTTGTCTTAATGAGCATAACCCCCGTGACACCAGTTAGCTGGGCCCAGCCAGGACTGTGAGGATTTGGTGCCTCAAAGAGCATAGGAGAGCCAACTCCCACCAGAAGCAGGGGCTGTGGACTTCTGAGGCTAGGATTCAACTCCCACAGCTTCAGATATCTACAGAATAAAAACTTACTCTCCATGTCCCATTGTAGTCAAAGGACTATAGCCATCAAGCCATACATGTCTGTTAAGACTGTGCTCTTGACTTCGCTGTCTGTATGGACCATACAACCTACAGTCTTTACTCCGTGATTGTAGACCCCTGGACCCCTTGAACTGCCCCGGGAGCCCAGCTTAGGTGTAGAGACCTACACTTCAGTTACCTACAGTTAGTTGAGAGAAATGCCACCGCAGGTGTCTGTGGGACTGTAGATACCTGTGATGAGGAGAGCTACTGCAGAGGACCGAGAGGTGAGACCGAAGTTTGTGTTAAATACACCAGCCTGTATTAAACAACTGCCACGGTGCTGGGGCAGTGCCTGTGACAGAAACAGCCTTCACTGTAGGATGGCAGTGTAAGGTTGCAACTGCTCTGCTTGGGTGAGTCCCTTACACCCACCTGGACCTCAAGAGGGCTTGAAAAGAGGATATTCACCATCTCAGCACCATCTATTGAGGCACCATTTGGGTAGGAGCAGCAGTGGCAGTTGCTAAACATTTTGTTAAGGTATTATATTCCTAAGCTTTATGTTCTGCTACCTCTGCCTGGCATAAATCCTTGAACAGCAGAGCCAGTCCAAGGCCCCCAGCTTGTTGCTGCTCAAATATGGAGAAGATGAATCAGAAGACAGAGAGGTGACTCAGGGATTCTCTGTGTGCATAGGATGTGGTTTCTCTCTATTTGCAGAACCAGCTGATCAGGACAGCGATGTGGCATCTGACAAGCGAATTATTCTTAGTGCAGCAGCGGAATAAAAACCCATGTGTTGTTTCCTACTGTTGACAGCCCTTTAAAAATTATGCTTTTGAACATAGTAAAATATTTAGTGAAGATGACAACAGTTCGAGTAAAAATGCAGATGCAAGCACACACACACAGAGACAGGAGAACAGCTCAGCTGGAAGATTCCCCTTATTTACTCATTTCAGCCATGTGTTTGCACCTACTTCTTGCAGCAAAATACTTCTTGCAGCAGATTTTTTTTTTTGTTAGCTTTATTTTTGCTTCTGATATCAGTAATGAACTCCTGTAGAACACAGAAAGTGTGCAGGATAAGGAATGCACCAATATGGCACCATCCAGCACGGGAAGCAGTAGGGCAGGATGAGATGGAAGAGATCCATAGCTGGGGACCAGATTCAAATGAGGTTTTGGAGCTGGAAGCATGATGTGTGCAGAAGTTACTCCAGCACTGTGCTGCCAAGCATCCCAGCCCTCTGCTTGGGCTGCTGTCTTAACGCTGAACACAAATACGCTCTGGAGGTACCTCATTTCTGTTATCCAAGAGATTGGATCTGCTCCCGCATGTGCCCACAGCTGTCCTGTGGGAGAAGTTCAGTCCACCTGGACTCCTGAGCCTGCTGAGGTGCTGGATCTCCAGAGATCTTTTGTTAGGTGTCTTCAGAGCGTACTTTATCCACACTAGCAGGTTTGGGTTTCTCCATCTGCAGTGATTTAGGGTGGTACCCACTCTTATCGTAACACTCCAGTCCATGGAGAACTCTCCTGTCATGCTTATGGTCCGGGTTCAGTTCTCAAGCGAGGGTGAGGGTTTGGATCCACATCTTCCTTATCTCAGAAGAACCAGAGACATGAATAAAGAGCAGCATTGGGTCTGGAAAGCATTTTCTCTTGAGGTCGTTATGAAAACTCTGTGCCTCTTCCTTACTGAATGCACTCCATCAGACAGAGTCTTTCCGAACTCATATGAAGGGTAAGTGACAGCCCCTTCACGAAGGAAATGGCAAGAAATCAGCAGCTCCTTGCCTTTGAACCAGATGTCACCACAGTTGCAGTTGCTGCTGAAAGATGGGGTTGTCTGAGGTGCCGATGGAAGGGACCAAGATTTGGAAATGGCACAGGACACACACAGCTGCAATTAGTGGACTCCAGCACGTTCTGTTTGCATGTGCCAGGTACGCGGATCCAGGCTGCTGGTTTGTTGTAGCTGCACAACCACACACAGAGTCCTGCTCACAACCTCTGCAGGGCCAAAGCTCAGCCTGTCCTCCCTAGGCTCTTCCCAGCCTTCCTGCTGCTCTCTGCCAGCATTTTCAACCTGTGAATAGAGCTAATACTGGAGTTTTCTGAGCATGCCCTTCCTCTGTAATATCCAAATGTCTCGTCCTCTGAAAACGTCCTCTCTCCATTGCTCATTATGTTTAGCCAGGTGGAGATGCCCTCAGGGCTGGCAGCTGGGTCTGATGGCCTCAGGGAGAGTGTGTCACGGAAACATGGACAGATGACAGAAGAATATGGAAAAGCAATTGCAATGTGCTAACGCTCCCTTGGGGACTGCAAACAGAAATAAGACAAAAAAGACAATACCAGACCTTTCTCCTGAATTTCGTACTGCAGAAGGGTTGTGTCAGGGGAAGAGCAGCCCCTGGTGCAAGTGCCCCAGTGGGTTGTGGTTTGGGAAAACTGGGAGCCTTTTTCCATCTGCTGTGCAGCCATGCTGCTCTGTATCCCTTTAGTCCCCTAGACCAGGCTGAGTTGGCCAGGGTATGGCAGAGCTGCAAGGCCTGACCAGGCCACCAACTGAGCAATGTCCCCGAGCAAGACAAAGCCATTACCTATCAGAAGGAGGTTGGTGGTGTGATATTTCTGGACCCTTTGTTTCCCACTGAGTCTACAAAGACCCAAAAGTGAGGGATTGTGAGGGAGTATGTTCGTGTCACTGAGGAAGGGAATAACTGAAGTGTCTTTTGTTTTCTAAGAGGGATATGTGCAGTGTAAGTTAATTTTCAAGGATCTTTTTACAGTGCCTGGAAAGAGAAATGCACCTCTGAGAGGAGATTCCTCCCCCGTCTCCAGCCCTGGGTGTTGAAGACACACACACACCCCTCTCCGTTACCGCACAGGGAGCCTGGAGGATGGGTTCAGTCCAGTTTCTCCATTTCCTTGCATGTGCACTGGTACATAGTGCCCATCCAGCCACCTTAGGGCCCCTAGACATCTGCATGGGGCAGGCAGATCCAACATAGGACCCAGGATAAACCTGTCCCCTTCCAGAGAGGCCAGACGAGGCAAGACAGGATACCGCACTCGTCTCAGAGAGCACCACTTGCCTACATTTGGACAACTGAACCTAGCCAAGGACATTTCACTTTTAAATTGTTAAAGCTGGGTCAACACATCTGTTCTGTATCTTGACAATTTGAATAATGGGTAGATTGGAATTGTTCTGAGGCCCATGTTTATTTTTCTACATTCATTCCTACTTCTTTTTCCCTTGCAGTTCAACTTTTCCAAACACTGAAGCACCTGTGAAGACAGCTCCTCAAGGGAGCTTGTGTTTCTGTTCTCTCTGTATGTGCTTACTGGATAGCAACAGTAATTGGGCTTCTTGTTAGACACTTCCTTCTCTGGATGTGTGATCTAGTTCATTTCGTGGGTAAGGCTCTTCCAGTAGGATTTATGGCTCTGGCCCGGTACAACGTGTTCCCTCTGCATGGTTGGAGGAAGGCAGCCTGTCCAGGAGCACAATGGCAGGGCAAGAGTCGGGCACAGACCGGCTGCTGGCTGGTGTTGGCTGTGGCACGCCTGATCTCTTCCCCCACCTGGTTGATCTGCACAGTAACACCATAGTCTCGCCAAAAATAGAAATACTACCAGAGATTAGGGGCTAGAAATCTACTTCTTGGAGGTATCCTGAGCAATTTCTCCAAGTGTCGGCTGGGTCAGCCCTCACCACATCTCCAAACACCATTCAGATGACTTTGGCATAGGTCAGCAACCGTATGTACGGGAGAAAGAATTCCAGCTGTCCTCTTGGCTTTGCAGCTTTCATACCACCGAAAGGTTAATGGGGCCGAGTGCCTCCCTGATCCTCAAATACATGGGTAAAACATAGGGAACATAGCTAGCACCTTCAAAACTTAGAGCTGGAGGAAGGATGATCAGCCCCTGGCATCTGTTCTCAGTGGGGCCGGCTGTGTGAAACTTGTACTGTCTTCTCTAGCCCTCCAGCTGCTCTGCAACGGTACATTTCTGAGGTGGGAGAAGCTCCCTCATTTCCATGGGCCCAGATGTCACTGTCACTCTGCCTTTTAACTTCCCAGGTTGCACAGTTATCTCCCAGCCTCGATTCCTACATTCATCTCTGTATTTGCACTCTAGCAGATAAATTAATATCCTTGCTTTTGTAAAGGCCCTGGTCCCTCTCTCCTCCTTCCTGTCTTCCTTGCTCTCAAAGCAGGGGTACCTCTGTTCTTTACCACTGATGCCGAGTTGCTTATTACTGGTCAGATGGTGCTGCCACTGCACGGGCAAATATGGAAAATGGGTGGCAGGAGATTTTTCCACTGAGGTCTGTTGGGGCCAGCGGGCAGCTGCATTGTCCTGGGAAACATCTTTACACTGCCAGGTCCAACAGAAGGTCCAGCTCATCCCTCCCTAGCCTCCTCCTTCCCCTTCAATGGCCTCCTGAAGTGTGCCCATTCATATTTACCAGATGTCTTCTGCTTAGATTTATGCTCTGGCCAGTTCAGCTATTTGAGGTCCTGCAAGATCCTGCAACTTCTCCTGAATTACCTATTGTCTTATTAGTTACATCTGCCTCTGTGCTTTCTTTCTAGATTGTTTTACTTAACTTTCTAGATGATCAGGTGTTTTAGTCTACATGGCATGGACAAGTTCCAGTGACTTTTCCCATCTGATTTTTGTGATTCAGTAGCTGCTGATTTATACAATCTCCTCTGCTGGTAACGTCCAGCTAGTCACTGCAAAAACAGAATGGAGAACTTAGAAACAAGTTTAGAAGTTGCGTGAAACTGTTCCTACAGGCAAGAAAAGCTAATAATTGTGCATGGAAAAAATAGGCACAAAACATTAAAATATTTTACCTGAAATAAAAAAAGACTGTCTCAACTTCCCCCTTCCTGCTCCATCCCTCCTTTTTAAAGATGTCTGCGATTTGCTCAGCTGCTGGAGCTGTGCACATGCAGTATCCAAAGTGAACATACGAGACACCGCGTGGTTTCTGCTGCAGCCCCTCTGATGCTGAAGTAGCCCAGGTGCACTGGCCTTTAGCCTGCACAGTCCAGATGCATGAAAAAAATGGACCTTTTCTAAGAAAATCTGGGGCAGTTGTTTACACTGCTGTTTTTTCTCTGGCCTGAGATCTTTTCCAGGCCTTAGTTACTTGCAGCCACACCACTTAACTGGACTGAGCAAAGACTCCAGAATATGGGTCCTGATTTTCAAAGATCTTGTTACTTTGTTTGTTTGTGGTTTTTTTTTTCTGTGTATGTATTTGGTGCATACATGTTAGCATGTACTGGCACAGCCATGGGGCGAGGGAGGAGGAAAATATGCAGTGTCCAGTGAGTCTTTGTAGGGTGGTGATTTGATATCCTGACTCAGCCGTTCTTCAAGCCAAGCTCGACTGACTGGCTGTTCAAAGCCATTTAGATACTGGACTTCTCAATATAGTTCAGCATCTGACTCAGGCTGATGGAGCAATGGGCAAGACCTGTAGAGACTGACGCCCTCCATGGCTATTATTTGTAAAGGCCTTGGCTTTTGCTGATGATATAACTGGGCCCTCCGTGCCTCAACTTTTTTTTTTTTTTTTTTTTTTGAGAATTTCTGCTATTGCTCTTCGTGCCTTTTACAAGAGTGCCCTCTCTGCTCTCTGTTTTAGCTTCCTCCTGATAAGCCTTTAGGCAGAGATCAAGGCTTGGGCAGAAAAGATTTCACTGCTTTAAACCATGGAAAAGACTTAGGCCAGGTTTAGTCTGTCACCAAATTATAGTAATGCAAAAGTGCAGTACAGATATTCCTAGTAAAAGATATTCGATTTCATGCTTCTTTTTCGAGACAATCAAGTGTAACATCTCAATGTTTTACCCAGAAAGACTCTCTTAGTTAGTGTTCTATTAAAAAAACTTTGAAAGTTTCATTAAAATGTATCTGAATGTTTCTGAGTGAAATATATCAACTTCAACTATATCAAAGCTTTCATTTTTATAAGAAACTATCTGCATACTCTGACTTGTCCAGTTATGAGGATAGTTCATTTTTCTCCTTCTGTCTCAGCCATTTGAGTCCCAGAAAATCAATTACAGAAATTTCTTCTCTTTCACAAGGACACATTTTTCAATTGTTATTTTCCTTGGGCTATGAAGAGGTACTGTGAGCTTGGAAAAATGTCCATTGATTATCTAAAAGATGCTAGTTTTCTGTAGCTCTGTTTCCCAATCTCTTCCCAGCTGAAGAGAAAATATCAGTGCAGAAAGACTTCTTCCACACTGGTCAGATCAGTGCTCCTCCATTACCCAGCCAAAAAGTAATGATCTATTAGCTGCCTGGGTGACATGTGTTACCCAGATAAATACAGAGGTAGGACTGTGAAAGGAATCAGATGCTGCAGGGCTGAGTATTTCAGGGCTTTACCTCATTTGTTTCCCTATCCAGCTCTGATTTGAGTCCTGTGCAGATCCTGGGAGAGCTGGACATGTACGAGTGGGATTCACCAAAGCCAACAAGGAGCAATCACCTAAGTTAGCCTGCAGAAGATGGCAAGGAGAGTAGCAGGGACCTGCAAAGAGATATAGACACTTAGCACTGAGCTGTAGACCTTAGATTTGCTGCTCACACCTTAGATTTGTAACTATAGACTCTTTCCTGGAAATCAGTCCAAGCCACCCTTTTGTCACAAAACACAGCTGAGGAGCCTGCAGAAGATGGCAAGGAGAGTAGCAGGGACCTGCAAAGAGATATAGACACTTAGCACTGAGCTGTAGACCTTAGATTTGCTGCTCACACCTTAGATTTGTAACTATAGATTCTTTCCTGGAAATCATGTCCAAGCCACCCTTTTGTCACAAAAAATGGCTGAGGAGATGCCCATCTCCCTTTTGTACGCAATAGCTCACTGTTTGGAGGACTCTTCTGGTAGGTGAGAAGTTGAAGAGCAATTCCCTCCATTTCCTGGAGAACAGTGCCTGAAGGTGACCTCTCACAGTACAAGAGTCTCTTGTGAGCACTGGCTACTCCATGGAGAACTGCTGCAGTAGAAAAGAAGTGCTGTGCTGTACATGAAAACATCCCTTGACCCAGCAGGGAAAGTGTTTGAACTGGGCTCTTGCATGTCTGGGAAAATGCTTTGGCTGGTGGGCACCTTTTCTTTCTGTGTTGCCAGAGGCCCTGCTCCAGAGCTTGCTGGCTTCGAGGGTATCTGATTTGTAAAGCTCATCCATAACTCATCTCTGCAAAATAATCTCGTGCTGTGCTGTACATGAAAACATCCCTTGACCCAGCAGGGAAAGTGTTTGAACTGGGCTCTTGCATGTCTGGGAAAATGCTTTGGCTGGTGGGCACCTTTTCTTTCTGTGTTGCCAGAGGCCCTGCTCCAGAGCTTGCTGGCTTCGAGGGTATCTGATTTGTAAAGCTCATCCATGACTCATCTCTGCAAAATAATCTTCCACCCTAAATAGGCCTGTTAACCCCAGAGTTCCATATATTGCACCAGTGCTGAAATCCACTCAGTCCATCTTTGCTAATAGGTCTTCTCTATCTACTGTAGACTTCTGTGGCACTTGTGTAATGCTTGCCACTCCATTAGCCTTTGTTGCATCTGCTCCCTTTTTCTCTCAGCTTCATCCATGCCAAGATCATTCTCCTAATTTCCCAAGGTTGGCTTTGTGAAGAAAAACCTTTTACTTTTACAGTGACGAGATCATAACAAGTGCATCACCATCCTTCTGGCCACCTCCCTTCCCCATCAGTGGGATTCCCAAAGGGACCACTCAGGAGATGACAATGCGTTAAGGCCCTTTTGAGTGTTAGCTGTTTGCCACGCTCTTGTGCTGGCTCCCTGCATGCACAGTTCCTGCAGCCACGGTAATTCCTCAACGGCCAGGCAGGGAAAGCTGATGGGTTTGTTTTGCTGTGTGTGCACTTTACACACAGCCTCTGCCTATCAGGTGGCAAGAAGCACCCAGTAAGCCAGAAGAAAAGTGCACTAATGAACAAAAAGCTGGCAGAAGTTAAGATCTGAGTTCATCAGAAGCCATCCTCAGTGACTGAGGATTACAGAAATATCTGCAACACCTCAAGTAAATCTTTGTTACAGCTTAAGCCAGTGGCTTCCAGGGCAAGTGCTAATGTAGGATAAAACTGTCTAATGGTTAAGGTATTGGGAAGAAAATTAATTCCCGCTCAGGGCTCCTCTGCTGAGTTGACAAGAGCTCTCAGCATTGGGACCTCAACCACTACAGACCTGGGGTCAGTCCTTCCCACCGGGGACCACTGAACACACAGCATCACAGCGGTAGTGTGACCCCTCTGTGACTCCATGGGGGTGGTTCATGGTGCTGATACCAAACTCGCACCAGTGGCCAGGCTGGGATGGGACCCCCGGCAGGGGTGGGTGTGGCAGAGGGGCAGGGGGATGCTCTGCTCCGTGGCCAGCTCCAGGATGCTGCTACCACTGCGGCAGCCACCGGCTCCTGCACGCTGCACGCCCAGCGAGACCTGATGTGTGGCACGGGGTTAGGAGCTGCTCGTGATTTCCACACTTTGCCTTTGCCTCTGGAAGGGGGTCTCACGGCTCTCCAAATGATGCTGCTTCATAACCAAGAGCATTTACTCAGTTCCTTTATCATTTCCTGAGCAGGCACATTCGTCTCCATCCTACTTGTGGCTGACAGCCAGCACCTGGATCTGTGCAGGAAATCTGCCTTGAACAACATGTGAGTGCTGCCAAGAAATGCATTGCTGGTCCCCACAGGCACCAGCAGACAACATTATAATTACTTATCCTCAGGAGATCGAGTTGTGCATGGTGTTCTTCTCCAAAAACCTGAGCACTTTCATATTGCACGGTAGCTCTGCCTGGGGAGAGAGGAGGGACAGTGCAGGGGGCTGTTATTAGGCCCAGATACAGAGAAGTGCTGCAGGATCATTTCTGTGTTACAACCTCCATAGCATCTGACTGAGCTGTTTGCTGTTGAGCTCGCCAGGCACCATCGCAGCGGGGGCAGACGTGACTCACACAGGATCGGATATTCGGAGCACGACATGCGCTGGGCTTCCCGGAGGGGTCCAGTCTGCAGCGAGCGCTGTGGCTGCTCCCGGTGTGCAAGGGATTTCACCCTTCTGCTCGCTCATGCTGTAGCCCAACCTCAGGACAGCGCTGGGGCTGATGTCTGCTGATCTTTCTGGGTGGAGATGCCATATCTTGTGTGTTGGCAAAACCTTCCCACTCCAGGGGCTCTCCCAGGGTTGAGAGGAAAGCATTTTTCTTCCTGCTTTAAAGCACAGAGGCCAAAGCCTGAAGTCCTGAAAGAGGTTTCATGCAGCCCTTACGCTGCTCTTGCACCTCTCCCTGGCAGTGAGAGCTATACCTCTCCAAGCCCAGGCATCCCTTCTCCCACTAGGGTGGGGACTAGCCATTGCCGTGGGATTTTTGCCCCTCTTTGCTGACAAAGGAGAGCAGGGAGAGCAAACTCAGAGGAGGGAGAGGCACAGAAAAGGTGATCCCGCTGCCTGCTGGGGTTTCAACCTGGTCCCCAGTAAGGCAGAAGCCTTTCAGCAGGGCTGCTGTTATTTATTTATTTCATACGTGTGTAACTCTGCGAAGGGAAAGCGTGAGAGTGACTCAGCTTCTGCCGCAGGGATTTACAGCTTTAGCCAGGCACATGGGGAGGGATGGCCGCACCGCCAGCACATGGACACACCATCAGCTGCAGCCACTGCTCATTGCCTGCTGTAAAAATTTGGGACCGGTTCCCACACTGCTGGTAACAGAAGCCGTCGTCGTGCACAGCACCGTGTCTGGCCACAAGCCAGCCAGGAGCGCTCGCAGAGGTGGCTTGTGTCCTCCTTGGTTGGCCTCACGCTGCTGGGCAGGCTGTGCTGTCGTCCAGAGAACAGGGACAAAAATCAAATGTGTGATGCTCTTGTACTGATCTCCCTAGGAAAATACTCTGCTTGTGAACAAAAAGATGATCCCAAACACAAAAGTGGTCACATAACTGAAATATGTATATGGCTGGAGGAGGGATAAGCAGTCGATGAGAGGGAAGGTAACTCCTGTACCATCAGAGGTAATGGGACTCCCTGAGAAATAACCCCCTTCTACTCCATGGAAAATGAGGGCATGTCAGCATAGCATTGCACCTTGCAGAGTTTCTGGGCATTCAAGTAGAGACTCTGTAACTATGTGCTTGAACAGAGCCCTTTCCAGCAGCTGGTGAGGGTCTGCTGGCCACCTGGCCTCTGCCCTTCTCCCACTTTCCACCTGCAGTGGTCCATTAAATACCTTGGTTTCTTCACTCTGTCAATGGCTGACATTGCCACAGGGGTATTACCATCCAGCACAGGACAAAACTTGTCCCTTTATGGCACTAGCATCCTTTTCAGGATTACGAGGAGATATCTACACCCAGCTGGGATCCACCACCCAGAACCCTTTCCTGAAGGCAGGTGTAGACACAACTCCTTTCACAGACCTCACCAGAGCTGCTTCTTTTCTTTCCAAAAGAATTCCCATTCCTCCTTTTCAATGATTACACAGAGGCTGGAGCTTTGGTCTGAGAAGTGGGGGAGCCAGGTCTGGTGAGTGAAGGGATTCAAATCCGTGGTCGCTAGCCAGTTAGTCCAGTGGGGGCTGGTGGGACTTCCCATCACTCTTGCTGAAAATGGGTCTGTGGTGCAACAAAGAACTTAGACTCTGATCAGATAGAGAGGGCACCACTGCAAATATGACTGTGACTTGGTGGTCAGGGCATGTAGGTGGCTGCCAAACCTCATTGTGCATTTTGCATTAAATATTTAGCAGATAAAATAAGGAAATGGTTTTCTGCAGCAGAGTGCCCCTATTCCGAGGTGAGTGGCTTGCCTACTAAACCATCAAAGTCATCATTTTTCCCCTGCTGCAGATGCGCTGAGGTTTCTTTGCCTTCTGCATTCCAAAGGAAAAACTGAAAGTTAAGAGCATCCTGTCAGAGGCAACTTGCAAAATATTTCACTGGGGAATACCAGAATAACATTCTCCAAACACTGCTTCTTGGTGAGGTTGCGGGATTTTTGTCCTGGCTTCTGCTTGCAAGCTTTTGAGTTATTTTACAGTGTGAGGCTGCTCTAAGACAAATGGAGTGAAATGCTCTTTCTTCTAAGCTGCCCCACCCCTATGAAAAATGAAGGTGATAATATCACTGTTTTCCACTCTGCTTGTCTACGTGGTTTTGTAGTGAACTCTGAGCTGCCAAAGGCACAACAGGATCCCACAGCTGGATGCGAGAAGTGGGTACATCCAACTACAGCACAGGGCAGTATTTAACAGCAACTGTAATTATCCAAGGGGTTGCTAAGAGAGGCTGCCGTGGCTTCTCCACTGCATTAAGCCCTTAAATGAAGATTGTTATCTTTAGGAAGTCTAAAGGTTGCCTAGCCTTTATCACAAAGTAAGAGTCAGCAGCGCATGGGTATGAAGACAAGGAGACAGAGGGCACACGGCTGGGGACAACTCAGGGAACAAGAAGGTGCAGAAAAGGAGGGAGCACAGGGATGAAGCCATAGCTCAAGGAGGCAAGAGTACAGCCAACAGGTGGGGTCAGGGACAGGTTGTTAAAAGGGAACATTGCATTGGAAAATAATATAATTTGGCTTTTTTGTTTTAAAGAAAAATACAATGTCCTCTGTGTAAGTCTATGCTGGGATGCCCTGTGCGACCCTGCTCTGAACCTGGATGTGCAACCAGCCATGATATGGAGCTTTGTAGCAGTCTGTCGTAGATGCTGTTTGCAGGAGATATTCCTGCCAGAGGAAGAAGAGTTGTGCCAGAAGCAAGGGTGAGGGACAAAGCCCCACTGACGGTGAGGTGTGGATGGGGTAAGGGCAGGACCGCGGCTGCCCAGCTCCCTCACCTTGGGGCCACCCATGTGACACGAACGCACCTTCCCAGTGCTGGCTGTTTCATCTGTAATTCGTTTTACATGGTTAACTTGACATGATGTAATCCCCATCCTTATGACTCAGCATGCCAAATATAAGCATCAAATGACTACAGAGTCATCTGATTTTCAGGAGTCCCACTTATAACAGCTCATTACCGAGCCAGCAAAGTATCTGTGAGCCAGCCAGCGGAGGGCAGATTGGAGAGCTTATGAAAGCCTTTCCTAGTCAGGCCTGTGAAACCATCTACTTGCAGCTGATAAGCAAACCCATCCTGCCTTATTTTTTGTTTTTTCCCTTCTCATTTCAGTTTGGCTTAGGAAGCCAAGCTGCACCAACCAAAGTCACCTAAGGAATGGTCTAGTGAGGCTGTTTAAAACCAAGTTGAAAACTAGCTGAGAGCTAGGCACTGGAAGTAAAATTTTCCACCAACACAGTATGAGAGCAAAGAAAGGTCTCAGACCTGTGGCTCTGCTGATGACAGAATTTGTATGCAGCATCTCTGCATCTCTGCTAGCATGTCCTTTCGTGAGTCAGTTGGTGGTCAGAAACTCCTACTGGGTGTGAAGTATATTGTTCACACACAGGCTCTCTGTATTTATTTTATTACATAAGGAGAGCTAGACCCCCTAAAGTTTTTCTTAAATCATCCTACTGTGCTTTACAGCTCACTTAAAAATGCTAGATAGGTCAGTGTCTTGGGTGGGTAGTTCAAGCTAAGATGTTTTCTGAATTACTACATCTAAAACTACTACCATGGAAATATCCCAGGCACTAAGCTTGTGTTATTTGACTGCCAAGCACCTGTTTGACATCACCTGTCTTTAAGCTAGGTTAATAAAGGAAATGGAGCTCTTACATTCAAAACCGTAATGCCACTGACATTCAGTTCTTGCCTAATCTAATCCCCACTGTCACATGCATTTCTCTTTCTGGGTTTGTGCCGGACTGCCTGTGCCCTGAAAACAAGAACTTAGAGGGATGGGGCTCCAGCTGCTCTCAGAGACCTTGTACTTATGGATATAGAAGACATATGCCCAAAGCCCTTCTCCACACAGTACAATGCAAACATCTCTCTAGCAGAGTAGTTCCCTAACTTCCAGGCTATAGGATACTTGGGATAAGGGTTTTCCAGGAGCAGAGATGGGCACCCAGGTCTCCCCACAGCTAGATGGGTGTAACACCAGTCCCTCGCAGCCATAGGGGAAACAAAATAGTTTTATTCCAGATCTCTGGGCTATGCCCAGCCCCACTTACTCTGAATCACAGCTGCACCCATGTAAAGGCCATGCTCCTTACCTGCACGTCTCTTGCTAGTCAATAGCAGATTGCCATGATTTGGGAAATGCAAGTAAGGGACTTGGCTTTTATGGAAAATCCAGAATGTTTGAGTGTATGATAATCCATGGATATTTTTCATACTCTCTCACCCTTTTTATGCAAAGCTGTCACAGGAGACATGGGACAGTCAGAACCTCTTCGGCTTTGTCCATGTATGATGGTTGGTTGTATTTTAAAAAATAATCCTGGAAATGCTGGGCCCCGTTCACACGATTTATTGCTTCAGGATCAGATTTTCTGGGACTCTGTGAGATCCTCCAGGATCAAAGCAGCCTAGCGAAGGTAAGGTGCTGTTATCGTTATGTCTTCAGTTGCCTTATTTTCCCCATAGGGAGAAGTAATTGTGAATGCAGCTTGTGTCTGGAGGCAGTATATTCTACAGAAATGCCGCTTATTACTGTGTTGCTTTTCATCTGCAGAGGGGAAAAGCGATGTGAAAATGCCTGGAGGAGCAGAAATGTGGTAATATGAATCTCATTTTACCATGCCTAGAAGAACCTCATGCAGACAAGGACTTGATAAAAGACAGTCAACGCTGAATAAAAATTCCCAATTAGAGCCCTATCAAAAGCAGCACTTACACAGCAAGATGTATTAGCTCTCACCGCTTTTACAGAAGTCTGTGCTAGTGTGTGCTTGCTTGGCTTTTTTATAATCTGCCTGTACATCTCCCGTCTTGAAGTCATTAGTTTCTTTCCAGCTACCTGCATACCACTTCAAACTCTTGGATGGCCAAAAGCGCTGGGTGTGGTGCTGGGGAATTGAGGCACTGCAAAGTCATTGCTCCAAGACAGGGCACTGGAAATTCCCAATCCCAAGATAAAGAATTTTTACCCACAACCAGTGGGTTACCATCACTTTAAATGGAAACATCCAGTTAGCCCTGAACCCAATAGAAACCAACAGTGCTCAGCAGCTCAGACCCCGCTTATGTAAGTCTGGGGACAGAAATCTCATTTTCAGTGCTGGATTTGGAAAGCAGCCCACAGGTGGAGGGAGGGCATGTGGCTGCTGTTGTGGGGCCCAAAGTTTTTTGCAGGGGCTGGAAGACCTCAATTTGTGAGGGTTGCCTGCACCCCATGGGTTGGGGCACAGCCCTGGTTGGCACCAACCAACACACCACCTGTACAGGGCAGGTTTTTGAAGGCCACCCACAGCTGAGCAGGGGGCTTATCCCAGGGATGCTCAACCTGGGATCTGGCAGCACTCCATTTGTACCAGCTGCCGCTGGCACTGTGTATTGGCTGTTTTTCCCACTCCTTGCACCACTTAAGCCTGTGGGGCATTTCTTCAGGCAGGGACATGATGTCGCAGGCTCACTTTTACCCCTTCTGCCCTGGAGTTTGTCCCTGCAACGCTTTGCAGTGGGCTTCAGATTTATTTGCTTTTTCCATCCCATTACATTTTGAGAGGGTAAAGTACAAACACTTTTTGCAAAGCCATGCTCTGTTTATGTATCCCCTCGGATCACATGAATCTTCCCCCACCGTTTCCTTGAGACCGCCACATGCTGGGCTGCACCTTGCTCTCGCACCTCCGGTATGCTGCAAGCTCTTGGGGTCTAGTGGGTCCCTCTTCACTCCCCACCTGCCATAATCACCGATGCTGCAAAACCTCGGTGCAGGAAAGTCCTCTTGCGGCATGCTGCTGGCTGGAGGGATGCTGCTCAGCACCCCCAGCACTCTCTCCTTGCTCTCAGAACTGAGCCTTATCACTGGCGAGGCTAACCGATAAACCAGGGCAATGCCATTGGAGGCTGTGTTACGTGCATCAACACCACAGCGTAACAATTGCTCTGTAGTAGGCAATTTGCAGGATTCGTCTCACCTAGTATTTCAGGAGCTCTAGAGCAGACCTCTATCCCTTTGTACCAGTGGAAGTTTCATTTTACTGTGTGCCTGAGAGTAAACATGTCTCCCTCAAATGCACTGCTGGTTTT
The DNA here is from genome assembly GCF_000690535.1 of Cariama cristata. Taxonomy (NCBI): domain Eukaryota; kingdom Metazoa; phylum Chordata; class Aves; order Cariamiformes; family Cariamidae; genus Cariama; species Cariama cristata. Next base: position 5,950 of record NW_009599840.1, on the reverse strand, counting down.
CGCTGGAAATGAGTATGATGGCATGAGACAACACAAAAGAAACATCCACATCTGCACATGCGGAGTCCTGGTGGTGACAGGGGTGCAGGAGCAGTGGGCGCAGCCAGTGTTTGGCCAGTGGAGGTTGCTGGATGAGTGGACGTGGCATGAGGGAGGTCTCACCGGAGAGAAGGATGCTCCCACCCATTCGTCTCAGTCAGCCGAGCAGGATCACTGTCTTTTCAGTAACTGACACGCTGCCACACAGTTATACCACCAGCAAGATGTACCAAGAAAGTCTGTTGGGCATCCAGCAAACATGCTGGGTGGTGGTTTCCCCCTCGGGGGGCCTGTATGGAGAGTTTGATGCCCATGGTACCACTGCCTCCAATGCCGAAACATCAATCTACTTCTTCTCACAGTAGGAGGAAGGTGTTTAAGGCAGGCCACTGCGCTCCCGATGAGGTGTGCATCTTCTTTACAGTCACCAGGTTTCCAAGCAGATATGTTTTGTAGTTTCTAAAACAGCTGGGTGGGAAGCTGCATGTTGCCAGCATTACTGCTTGTGTGAATTCCTTTTTCAGACATTTATTTGTTTTGCCATTGTCCTTAATGTGTCTTTGGTATGGACGTAGTGTATTGCCGACAAAAACCTCCAGAAATTTCAGCAAGGGCATCTGATTAGTTTGCAAGAACAGAGAGTGTTTTTCAACTGGTACTTGAACTTAAAACTTAATCACACTTTACAGCCCCATAGACTCTTTTGGTAGCCCTATATGTTTCCTCCTTCCTTGGGAGGACCTGGGCTTTGAGTCGGTAAGCGCTGAGCATTGAGAGCGGTGACACGGCTCTGCTGCGGCAGCAGTCGGTGGCTTGGAGGACATTAGGGGAGCGCGTCTAGATGATGCATGTGTTGGTGATCCCAGGAATCCTTCCCTGGAATTTGTCCAGGGGCAAGTCCTTTCTGAGCAGGGATTCACTCTTTTCCAAAGTCATGTCTTGCAAAAAGTGGAGTCATGGGGAAGGTTATGACATGTGGACACGGGGCAAAGTTGCTAGAGTCTGTTCACTCTTCATTTAATCCATGGAAACAAACGGTTCAGGCTCAAGCGCAAGGTGTTGTTGCTTTTCCTCGCTTCTGCAGTTTCAGGATCAAGAACATTTGTTTATCTGCAATTTAATATCTACACAGAGTGCTCAGATCACACCGGTTGTTGTATTAGTGCTGGTAATGTGCTGCTGAGAGAGGAGGCTTTGCAGTCTGAAGCACATTTTCGGGGGGGGGGGGGGGGGGGGGGGGCAGAGGAAATCACTAAAGACATCATTTGTGTAACTATATTCATAAAAATTTAAGCCACTTCAATAAAGTACACACAAATAGTTTGCAGTCTGTCTTGAACGCTAGCTGTTATACTGTGATTTCTAAATAGAATATGATTAATGTTAAAAATAATCCAATAGATGAATTCTGTATTTTGGATTGTTTTTACCAGGTCAAAGGCCATTATTGCAGTAATTGAATAATCCCACAGACCTTTGCTCCAGACATTCACTATGGAAACTAAGCAATGAGGACTGGCTATTCTATTTTCCAATCATCCAGACAACATTTTAATGGGAAAGAAAAGTCTGATGCAGTTAAAAGCCCCTCTAAAACCAGATTATGGGGAAAAAATAGATGCTCAGATGAGATGTAGGCTGGTGATTCACTTCAAAATGCTGTAAATGTTAAAGCGTTTGAT
>NW_009599840.1:2687-4214 GCF_000690535.1 Cariama cristata | reverse complement strand
AGGAATGCAAAGACATATAAATGCTTTTTTCCCCTTCATTCTCTAGACTGAGAGATGAGGCAGAGGGCTGGTTTTTTTCTGCAAGACCAGTGAAAAGCACAGATTTTTAAAGTAGAAATCAGAGTATTGTTCTAAGAGTGTTTTCAGACTATCGAATGAAAAATACTCTGCTGTTAGAAGTTTTGCATGTCATATTTAGACAACAGTGAACACAGCCATGTTTTTTCATTATAGGATAGGATCATCTAATGACCCCAGCTGAGATCGTGACATAGTGTGCAAAGTATTGTACGCACATCGTGCAGTAAGGTGTAAACACAGCCAGGGACACCTTAACTTAAGTAGACTTGTAACTGATCACTCTTTATTTCACCTTGCAAATCCATTGACTTCAGCTGAGACGCTCTTGACTTACCTCAACTTTGGATAGAGACAAATCATTGGCAAATTTTGTTATTCTTATTTTTTCTGAGAATGGGGCAAGGAAAAGATAAGTTGATTGTCTGAAGTCATAGGAGTAATCTATGGAAAAGGTGGCATTGACTCCAGATGCACTGTCGTAGATGCATAAGCCTTTTTTCCTCCTATAAGAAACTGGCTAAGGTCATTTCAAGATGAGTGAGAGTTAGCCAGAAACACTCAGGTATCGTCTGGTGGTGAGTCTCCAACACTTTTTCTCCACCCCCTGTGAGTTTTTGCTAGCATCCTGGCAGGTTTGCATCCCCTGTGGTCCTTTCACAACCACCAAGAAAGATTCTGTAGATCTTGGGAGATCCAGGGAGAGCAACTGCAAACTGAAACGCAGACATGAGGGATGATCCAAACCTTTGACCATACAGGGCCGCCAATGCAGCACTCATCAGGCCGGTAACTGAGCCAGCCAGACTCAGATGATGTTGCTAAAAACATAATGGAATTTGGTTGCAGAATTTAACATTAAGAATTCCAGCAACTGCTCCACAGGTCCTCTGAGAGGCTAAGCAGTCAGCGTTAAAGATCCCAGATCTGAAGCATTGCAGATTCATTTTTTTATGCGTCTTCAATAACCTAAAAAAAGCTAGGTCTGCTGGATAGGTACAGCTGCATTACCGGGAGAGAACCATTTAAGATCTGGCACAGTGAAGAGCAAATGTTTAAAAGACAAGCCTATCAGTCTTTAATGAGGTTATACGGGGACTGAGTGGTCATCTCATTATTGAGTAATTCTTAATGCCATGTGCACTGAATCTATAATTAAAGCAGCTTCCACCTTTATCTCACATGCTAAATCTTGATTTCTCCTAGTTCTTGCAAAACCTCTCTCCATTTTAAAGGTACACCTGATGTATCCATGAGCCTTGAAAGCATTCGTCTTGACTAACCTAGTGGCACTGTGAAGGGCTCACTTGGAGTTGTGTGGGAGAATAAGAAACTCAGATTCAAAGTGATGTTTCCTAATGACTGCGTTTCAGCAAAGTAAGCCAGGTTTCAACAGAATGGAGTGCCTTTAGCAACTATTATTACCCACAGTCTCTTGCTGCAGTATGG
>NW_009599840.1:0-2656 GCF_000690535.1 Cariama cristata | reverse complement strand
TGCCTGAGCACACTCTTCCCCTAGAGAGAAAGCCGCCTCTGCTCCTTCTTCAAAAACTCCTCTCTCAACGCGGAGGCCCTTCCGATCTCCTGGGAGTCTCCTTGCCTTTGCCCCCATTGAAACCTCTCCCACCTGAGCCGTCATAAAACTCTCCAACAGCACCTGTTGCCGACAAAAGCAACTCAAGGCAAAAATAATTACCTATATTTCTAGAAATTACAGCTTGGAAGCACTTACTCAGGCTTAATGGCTGCCAAGATACCCACAGAGATAAGAGAAGGAAGGAAGCCTGTAGGTCCTAAAGGGTAAATTCTCACAGCGCAAAACTGGCAGGAGTTGAGTTATGCCAGACCAAGCCCTCTGCCTGTCTTTCTTGGGCAACAGTGCAATTGTTCTAAAAGGAAAATTAAGAACATTTTCAGATAATTTCCTTGTCGTCCAGGCACTGTCTAACAATTTGGCATTTTCTTTCAGTTCCTAACTGTATCCCAGGTTCCCCGTGTGACCTTCAGCAAGTCCCTTAGGCTAAACTTCCTTTCAAATACCCAGGTTCCTAATTCCCACGGAGTTAGGTCAGTGCGCAGTAAGGACCTCTGCAGTGGTCAAGCTCTGCCTCAGGGCCCCCCCTGTACAGTCCTCCTTTTCCCCTGATGATTTTCTCGCTTATTTAGATGTGTTGGGACTGGGTGGCAGAGCCTGTCTTCTCTGCAGCATCCACCAAAGGGGAGTTCCAGTTTCAATTTGGGGCTCTAATATCTTCAAACATAACACAGTAGTCATAAACTACAGAAGGCGGTAAAGTTTTCATGTCTAAGCAAGAACTGCTCAGAGCACTTTATCTCCTTGCAGCAGATAACCTAGCCTTAGTTTTCCTCCAGATATTGAGCTAGAAGTGTGAGCCAGGCGTAGTTTCCACAAAACAGTAATTTATCTAATCATGTAGCCGTAGAGCAGAGCCATGATGATAGCTGTCTCAGCACAAAGAGATAAACATGTCAAGAGTTTCTCCTGAAGTAGGAGCAACGCTTGGGCTGTGACTGTGGGAACCATGTTGCCATCGTCAAGAATTCAGGAGAACTGGCGTGATTTCACAGCGCCACTTGTATGCAAAATGAGAGGCTTTTGAAAGCAGGCAAGCTGAGGGCATCTTTCTAAACATGCCAAGTGTGTTACAAATAGCTCCTGAGAGCTGCAGCCAAGTACAACTGAGCTCTTACTGCTGCCTGCTGTTGGAGAAGGCTTCATGTGCACCATACCTGCTGCCTAGATCCTATAGATAACTTCCGACAGATGGGAAGGACTCAGCCCTGGGGTCTGGGTGGTCCATGTCAAAGTGAGACCACAGTATGGTCATCCTCCTCCTGTTTACTATGCCCAATTTCTGCACAAATCCAAGCTTGCAAGCTGGAGAAATATCTTGATATGGTCTGGCTAGGGAGGATGAAGAAGGCCCGCTGCTGAGGGCATGTTTAGATGGTGACCTTGGAAAGGGAGTCCTACTATCTGTTATGTACTGATGTGGTCCTCACCTGCCCTTCACAGGCTTGGTGGGGAGCTGGGGAGCCCCGGGATGTGAAAAGAATTTTCTCACTGGAGGGGACTGCTGGGGGTGGGATTTGGTGAATTTGCCAGAGCAATGCTACAGAAGGGAGTTGAACACTTTAAGCAAAAGGTTGTGTTTTGTTGCTTGTTCCTCTAACATATAAAGCCATCACAGCTAAATGCGAAGGGACCCCCACAGCGGTATTTTTGTTCCTCACTCTTACTGAAATTAATGGGAATTAGGCATTAGGCAGCTAAATGCATTTCTAGCTCTAACCCTAATTCTGTAATGCCTCCTGTGCCCCATTAAGAAGACAAACTCATTAAATGTCACAGAGCCTCTGAAACAAAGGTGACTGATGTCTTGGTAAATTGGAAATGCAATTCACTCCATCTTCAGTTAGAGAACTGTGTCCTGCATCTGACATTGGTTGCATTATATTAATGTTTTTCTTTTTCTCTTTTGGACATCATGCTCCCAGGGAATTTGAGTCATATATAAATCAACCTGACTTACATTTCAATTTTTTTTTTATTAAATTGAACAACTAACTGGAAGTTAGAGTTTTAGGAGACAGCTTTCAAGTTAATGCAAAGCTTGAATTATACTGCAAAATAGTGAGAAGGAGGAAAGTTCCCTCTGACTGGCAGCCAACAGCCACTTAAATTAAGGAAGAATCAAACCTTTTGCCAGTTTCAAAAAAGTCAACACATCTGTCTGAATTATGAATTAGGGATGCTGAGCTTAGACTAAAAATATGGACAAAACCAGATCTGGATCTTCACTTTTGATGCAGAGAACTGAACCCTTTTACTCCTACTTTTATGTGTTTATCAAAACAACGTTGAAAAGCACCTCTGCTTAAATAACTTAAATGCTCAGTAGACTACTAACAATCCTGGAATCCCCTAAGAATTTTCTTTATTTTGGGCTTTCTATTGTTGGTTTGCTTACACTAAAACTGTAGCTTGAAATTAATGGGGGTTTTGCTCTATACTGAAAGAACTTGCGATCTTCTGGCTTACTGGGAACTGTTGTGTATGTCGTCTCAAGTAATGAAAAAACTAAATTTTAATAGAAGTTTTAATTATAATTTAATTATGATGTATATAC
>NW_009599839.1:30505-68140 GCF_000690535.1 Cariama cristata | reverse complement strand
CCGGTGGCTCCAGGTGAGAAAGAAGCGTTTGGCTTATTCCCGCTGCCTCCTCTGGGTTTTGGTTATCTTTTTCTTCCTGGGACCTAGGTCAGGGTAGTCTGCTCAGCCGATTAAAGGCACACTTGTGACAAATTGTTTTCCTTAGATTGCTCTTTTAAATGTCTTCTCTAAATCATGTTTTTATTTTTTTGGCATCTCATCAATGTATTGCTATTCAAAGTGCATTGAAACCTATTTGTCCAATTTTCTTTTTTTTTTCCTGAGCTTTTACTTTGCTTTTTGACCCTCTTTCTTCTGTAGCACATAATCCGTAAACAACAGGGGTAGCTGAATACCTAATGTAATAGTTGGAAAACAAACCTTTGTGCCCTCTACTTTTTTAATTGTGAAGACTCTGGTAAGAGTAGCAAGGGAGATTAGTTCATGTAATTGTATGTATATATGTCTAGGTAATAGCATCCTTCAAATTCAAGCTGAATGTCTAGCATGTTCTGTGAATGGTGTGACTGATTTTGTAAATACGTAATGATTCTAGGCGCACTGGGGTATGTGGAAAGTCTTCTGTAATCATGGTTCAGGCCTGTTGTTGGTAGTCGCAGGAAGGAAGCTGTTCAGTTTACATCCACATGGTAGGTGTCAGTAGGTTTCAGTCTTGGCTTGTTAAGCACCTTTTCTGCTGTATCTTCTAGATTCGAATGTGAAATTGTCAGCATGCCTCAGGACTGATCTGCAGCTTTCCCTTCTCTTGCCCCTGAAATTTGCAGGGCAACAGTTTGCAGCAAGACTCTGTTCAGATTTCTGTGTGAGAGTTTGACTGAGACATAGAAATAACTTGTCTTAAACTTATTTAGAATAATTTCATGTTGTAATTATGTCCTAATGTCTTACAGCAGTCATATCGAGGATATATGGAGTAACTTCTTTATATATGTCTAAATTATGTTGGTGTTGGAGAGGTAACCTCTGTAACTGTTTTGTCTTGCTTGTTTGCAAAAACTGCAAAAGAACTTATTATTTCTATTCGAGACTTCAATAGTTTCATCACTCGGACCAACACTTGTGGAGAGCTGCGTTCTGCTCACGTGGGACAAGAGGTCACGCTCTATGGATGGATTCAGTATCAAAGGTAAATGCAAACCAAGGTGAAAATGGAGATGCTTATTTGCCAGATCCAATGTATGGTCTGGGCCTGCATTCAAACACTTTTTTAATGCTTCAAGTTTCTTTTCGTATCCTGCAGTAGTCACTTCTGAAGTGAGTAAAGCAGTTGAGAACCATGCTAGAACAGTATTTAAAATTTCAGAGTTTCATACAAATGTTAATTGATCCTCATTACAACACTGTAAAACAGTTACATATTATCACCCTCATTGTTTAGGAGAGCAAAAAAGTAATAACATATTTATAGCAATTGTAACAGCTGTGAGCGAATAACTTCTTTTATATAGTGTCCTTAAATTTTAAGCAAATGGTGTTGGTGGTCTTTTCAAGTGCAGCAACTAGCGATGCATATTTGAAATAGGCAAGTTTTGCTTAAAAAAGAAATATTAGGAAAAGGTGGTTAGCAGAGGATGAAATGTTAATTCTGATAGTTTGCTATAGGTGGTGTGATATAATCACTCCTAACAGAGTTGAACGTTTTATAAATGTAGGATGAAAAGCATGTCTCCATGTAGCATGAAAGATGCTACAAAATGTTCTGTTCCTGAGTATGTGCTTGTAAAATGGAGATGGGTCCTGTGACTTTGATGAAATTAACTTGTATCAAAAGTTGCCTTTTTGCATTTTACAGTCCTGAGAGGCTGGTTTTATCCAGCATTGTTCAGGAGCGATGGTCTGCATGGATTTTTCTTTTAGAAGGTCCTGAGCATCTCATCTTTGAACAGTTGTGAGTGGAGTTCCAAGAAACAGTTAGGATTATTGCAATGCCATCGTTGTGCTCTTGCTTTTAAAGACAGCCAGAGCATGTTCCAGTTGACAGTTTCTTGATGGTACAATGGTAGCTCCCTCTACTGCAGCTGAAGACATCAAGATTTATGATTCTGGGTCTCAAAGTGTGGATTGTTCATGTGAAACTTTTTATGGGATCAATGTTCTACTTCTTTTTTTGTGGTTGGATTATTTTTTTTTCTGTCCCTGTGAACTTTAGTTTTATTGCTCATCTATATGTGTTTATCTGAACGATGTTTCCCAGCAGGAAATTGCATGTGTTCAGAATCCCTGCTCTACATGGATTAATGTTCAAGTTAAAATCCTCTCCTGGTTATTTGCACATTGTTTGTCTGTGACTGGGCAAAACCTGAAAAAAATTGTTCAGATTAAATTCAGATGTGGGAAGAGTATCTGTACATACATTACTTGGAAGTGCTTTCAGATTAGTCACAAAGTACAGAAAGTAGCAAGTTGCCATGTGCTTTGGCTTAAAAAGCAAAAGACTACTGAATTCTTGAAAAAAAAGTTTTTCTTTTTGTGTTTTTCGTGGATTAGACAAGGCCTGTTTCTGGTTTTGAGGGATTTCCAGGGACTGACCCAGATCATCATTCCCCAGGATGAGGTAAGTGCTACCAAAGTATGAGTCTGTTATTTTTATTTTTCCTTTGGTAGCTTGGGTCAAGCAGACACAGAGAGTAGAATGGAGTACTTTGTCAGACTGAGTGCTCTGACTCACAAGTAGATTTAAGCATTATGAGAGCCCTGATCTGGCACTGCAACAGAAACATTAATTTCTTCTGGCTTATGAGGAGCAATCCTGAATTCAAATGGGCTGTTAAGAAATGAAGCCCTTGAGCATGTTGCCTTTGTCCTGTTCTTTGAATTTCTGCGAGACCTTGTCGTCTTCTTGCAGGCACATTCCCATGTGAAGAAGCTCTTGTCTAATGCCCCAGTGGAGTCTGTTGTGCGAGTGACTGGAATTGTGTCCCCTCGGCCCCCAGGACAGGAGAATCCGGTGAGGATATTGGGGTCTCTTGGGGGTTTTATTCCTTGTGGAAAAGAGCACTGGATAGTAGGAATACGGTGGGTTTTGCGTCATAGCTTTGCCATGGGTTCTGAGTATGCGACGGCCTATCGTCAGATAATGTGAGGTGAAATAACTGCTATGACATGTAACTTAGGAGAACCTCAAAGCGCATTACATGTGTCCACAAGTTAAATTATATTCCAGCCCTTTGAAAGGATAGTGGCTAGCTTTTTCAGACTTTCAAAGTGTGGTTGAGAACGTGTTTTTCTTGAAAACAAGTATTGTCTTCACAAGTTCCACAGCATGTGATGACCTATTTCTCACTCAGAATAGATTTTGCTGTTCTCATTGTATAGGAAACAGAGATTGAATAATTTTTTAATGTTATGCATTCCTCGCTGTCATTGTAATCAGCCATAGATTAATCTGTCAGGATTGTATGTATCCCATCACTGGCAGGCCTAAGAAGAGAACCTGGATTTATGACTAACTTTTTTTGTTCTGACCACTTACAGATGTCCGTGAAGAACACAGGCTTCAAGCCATGCTTTTATTTCTTTTAATAATTTGTCATTTTGTTGAAAGGTTGTATATACTTTTCCCTGGTAAACAGAAAGAGTTCTGTAGGCTCAAATGAACTTTGGTGTGGCACAGTGCTAAGTGGGGGAAGCTGTCTGTTCTCCCTTGGGATCTAAGAAAAAGAAGACTAGTTCTGAGAACTGGTGTTCAGAACTGGAAGTTCTGAGAAGTTCCTCACAAGTTGCCTTTTTTGACTTGTATTAAGGACTGATGGTGATGCTGCTAGTGCACACTAAAATGTATACCGTGTGGTTTCACTGTGGCTAATGGAACTGGTATTTTGTCCAAATGCATGTGCCCTAGAAAGATCTGTGCCTGACTGTTCCTCTCTGCTCAGCATCTCCTTCAGGGAGAAAGCAAAGGAAAAGTAATTGTATTTCTTGTAGAGATCAGTATGCTACTGGGAAAGAACATGCTGTCTTTGGTGAGGTGACTTCTGTTTTTCTGAACAGAAGGGTAATCTAGGAGAAATCTGTCCTTGAGAGAAGTTCTCTGAGTTATACTGTGTTAGAAAGCAGGGAGAATAATCACATGGGTTTCTTTTTTTCCCACCGACCATCTGTGAAATACCTTTGTCCAATTGTTTTCCCTAAGTTTTGAATCTAACTTTTTCTTGCCTCTTTGCTCCAGAAAATGCCAACAGGGGATATTGAAGTGAAGGTGGAGACTGCAGAGATCCTAAACTCCTGCAAGAAGCTACCTTTTGAAATCAAGGATTTTATCAAGGTGTCTGTGTTTTTCTTTTTTTTTTTTTTAACTGAAGTAGTGGCTCTTCAATAAATTGGGAGTTTGCCCAGGGTGATGGCAAAACATCTGAGAGCTTCTCCTGGTTCTCTCAGCTGTGCTTTGGGGGAAGGATGGTATTTAAAATAGGGGTGCTGCTTGTTAGCTGTGAGGATGTATTTCTAATGAGAGTTAAGCAGAAAACAAGACTTGGATGATTCCAGTGCACAGGGTTTTCAAATATCACTGTAAGAACAGATGGTAAAGGGAAGAGTGAAAGAAATCAGGCTATGCTAGCTTTGAGAGTGTGAAATAGAACCTGCCAATGCACTGCTGTGTTTTAAGGCGAGGGTGATTAGTCTTATCTGGGCAAGTAGCTAGTCAGCCAGAGGATTTTCTTCCTCTAAGTACAGTGTCTTATAAGAGGTTAGTTTTAGTGCAGGCTTCATGGTATAGGAGTGTCATTGCTGTTAATTGAAGATATTCTCTGTGACATTGAAACTGTGACCAATAACGTAGGTGTTAGAATTGGGAGAACAGAGTCCTGTTCATTCTGTGTTATGGGTCCTGGACAATTCCTATCATCCGCAGTAGTTTAATTTTCTTGTCTGTAATAAGGACATATCACCATGTAGTTGTTCCTTTACATCTGTATATGATACCTCTCTTCTGCTTAAAAATCTCAAGGAGGATTGCTACAGTCTGCAGTGGACTGAGGGTGAGGAGGGCTGAAATCTTGAGCTTTGAGGCAGCTATCACAGTAAATGTCTGTCCTCTTTTGGTTTTTTGTTTGTTTGTTTTTTGTTTGTTTGTTTTTTTTTAAGTAATTGTCATGCAGGGAAACACTCTGTGGCTGATGTTTATCAGCGTAGGTTGTGGGTAGTGGGTGGATTGTGGCAATAGAGCAGCATCCTTTTTTTAGCTTCCCCCTTTTGTCCTGTGGCTTTAGGAGCAGCTTCTTTAGACATGCAATTTGAATTTTGTGTCTTAATCGTAATTATCTTGTATCTCCAGAAATCAGAGGCCTTAAGGATGCAGTATCGCTACTTGGACTTGCGTAGCTTCCAGTTGCAGTATAACCTGCGGCTGAGATCACAGATAGTGATGAGGATACGGGAATATCTGTGTAACCTCCATGGTAAGAAAAGTGCTTGAAGAACAATGTGCAGCAAACAATGTTTTAGCCCTCCCTTCTTCTGTTTCCTATTGCTGGGAGAGATTGCAAATCAACTTGCTACTCCAAACTGGTCCCGCTTAGTAAGGATATATTTGCCTGCAGTGAGGTCTCTAGAGGGACGTTGGCAGGCCTAAAGAAGAAACTGTGTTGAAATCTCTTGTCACTTGACAAACCAGTTGTTTAAAATGAGAAAAGGCTTCTTGCAGGTAGTTTCCCTCTTTTGGTCGCTCAACTTGAGGCATGTCAAAGGGATGGATTTTGTACAAGGCTCTTGCTTATCTTAAAATCAGGAAGTCCTTTTTGGAAAAGCAAAGCCTAGTTCAAAATAGATAGAGAATTAACAGTTTTTCAGCCTATATGGTGTCCTCTGTCATCAACAGTTCTGGCAGGACATCAGAGTAGCTCAGAGCCTTTAAATCTGTCATTACCCAAGTTATTCTTAGAAGCAGGGAAATCTGTAGGTTTTGGAGAGGCTGCATGGTGTGCTTGATTACCTATTTTGCTCACTAACCCTACTCTAGCCTACTGTCTCATACTGATTCTCCCTGCTCTCAGCATGTTCTGTGTCTGAAGGGTGTGTTTGTTCCTCAGGGTTCGTGGATGTAGAAACTCCAACACTTTTTAAGAGAACGCCAGGGGTATGTATTCTGTTAGTAATGCATTTTAGCCTCCCATGATAGCATAGGCTGTCCATGGTTGAATTATTGTCACTTGCCACTCTGCCTGCACTGCTGTTCCCTCGCTGAGTAACAGCTCATGTGCAAGTTTCTGGTATGATACATGGATCCTTTTAAAAGTAGAGGGAGTGAAAGGGGAGAGGTGACATTTTGTGTCTTAATTTTGAGCCTTCAAATGAATGAAGCTTCTGTCTCGTAGAGTGCATGTTGAATGTAAGTCCTGTCCTAGGACAGCCAGATAATAAAACCAAAAATCTTCCTCTGAGGACTGTTTCCCTAGTGTTTGTCTCTTAACTAACAGGTTCCTGCAGTGGCACTACTCAAGGCATTTTAATCTCTGAGTTTATATTCCTTTCTTCCATTTCAAAAATAATCACAGAGCACTGTAGCCCAGGAATTGTTGATTCAGCTAACACATGAAGTTCTTGCATTTAAACCCGTCTTGGATGATGTATTGTTATGCATTAGTCTCTCAGAGCAGAAGGTAGAGAATCGTCCTTTGGGATACTTTGGACCAAGTTGGTTAACAGATTTATTTTTTAAGTGTAATGTACAAACAGCCATTTTTCTCACAAGTGGGATTTCATAATGGGAAAAATAGGTCCTTCCCTCTTGTGCTTCTAGTCTGTGCTCTCTGTCAGAAATTGAGGCCACTTATTTGCTGAATTGTGTAAGCTTTGCTTTCTGATACTAGGGAGCAAAAGAATTCCTTGTGCCCTCGAGGGAAGCAGGCAAGTTCTACTCTCTGCCACAGAGTCCTCAGCAGTTCAAGCAGCTCCTCATGGTTGGAGGCCTGGACAGGTAAGAGTTTCTTGGGCTCCTGTTCTCTGCACGTCCCATCCAGGGTTTGCTTGGTTTGGTCTGTGAGCTTTTTAGATATTTCCCAAAAAACTTATTGCCAAGGGTTTTGTGTTGAAGAGGGGATCCTTAAATACTGAGGACTTGTCAGCTAGGCAAGGCCCTTTGCCCCCCAGCAATAATACATTTCCTCTTACTGGGAGGCATCCTGTTTGAAGGTTGAAATCTTCACTGTTTTAAATGGAAACCTGATCTGAAGGGCAGAAAATCTGGTGTGTGATAAAAGCCTCTCCAAGAGTAAGCTATAGAACTAATTGAGATGAGGCTGGGCAGCTGAGCAGGACTGAGACAAGGAAAGCATGTTCTCAGGCTGCATGAGTACAAAGCTGTTAACTGGGCTTGTTCCTCCAAATCAAATTGAAGGATAGGGAGGCAATTGTTTATGCAAGGCCAGGTCTTGATTATGAGTGAGTTTTGCACTGCCCTTAGCAGAGTCAGGGTTTGGAGCAGAAGGTGGGAAAGGGGTTGCGTATGCCCCTGTTGGGACACAGCTCACGAGGCAGCCTCCACATGCCTCTGGAGGTATGGTCAGAGATGGATACAGCTGCTGATAACAGTTGCTTCCACTCAAAATCTCATGCTTTTGAGGGGATGCGAACAACCAGAGCTATGATCATCTGCTGCAAAGGGAACAGACTTTTTTCATTTTTTATTTTTATAGCCACAGTTTAATTTAGGGTACTTTAAATTGTTATCTAAGTAAAAGTACTATTGCAGGTACTTTCAGGTTGCTCGCTGCTACCGAGATGAAGGTTCGCGGCCTGACAGACAGCCTGAATTCACTCAGGTAACCAGCTCATGCTGCCTTTTGCCCTCCTCCTCACCCCAAACAGCTTGTAGCAATTTTCCCTTCTGAAGGCCTAGTTTCTGCTAGCTCTTGTGCTGCTTGGGGGTACAATGTTTGCTGCATGTTTCGCAGACATGGCCCTTTGAAGTTGTTATGGAACATACACAGAGTGGTTCCTGTCCTTGGCTGACAGCACAGTCCCAGGTGCAGTGCGTGTGGGAATTGTGTTGCAGCAGTGATCGTGCTTGATGATGCAATCTCCTGTCCTGCTGGGTCGGGCATCCCATTCCTCAGAGTTAGCCTGGTTCATTCAAGGTTTCTCCCTCTGTCCTTGTCATCATTACCTCATTCAGTTCTCTAAAGAGATTGCCTGAGTCATCAGGCTGTAGGGAGATCGTAAGCACATCCTCAGTCTAATGCAGTCATACTATGATTTCATGTAGTATATTGTTTCTTGTTATGCTGGCTTTATGGCCAAGAGCTTCTGCAAGTAGCAGTGCAAAGGCAACACCTGTGGCTAATGTGGAATCCACCCTTTTGTTTTCTGTTTTAAGATAGATATAGAGATGTCATTTGTAGATCAAACTGGGATCCAGAGACTGATAGAGGGCCTCCTGCAATATTCCTGGCCTGAGGAAAGAGGGTCCATTACAACTCCTTTCCCTTCCATGACATATGAGGCGGCACTGGCTGACTATGGGACTGATAAACCAGACACTCGTTTTGGGATGAAGGTGAGGGTTTGCCCATTGGAAACTTGTAGCTTTTCCTTTCTGTTAGTATTTTAATAATGATTATTTGGATCACAAACATGTGATTGGTTAGGGTTCTTAATGCTATAACTTCCCCAAGGTGTCTATCCCATCGTTGCTGCTTTGTACAGGTAAACATCTCTTGGAGAAGAGAGGGTTTGGTTAGTTGGCAGTGGAAAAGGTATGTTTTAAGAAAATTTTATTTTAAAGATAATGTAGTGTTAGGAAGCAATGCATCTTGACTGTCTAGGAACAGAAGCCCATAAGGCATCAACAGATACCTTAAGTGCTTTTACCTGCTGCACTCCAAAGCATACTTCTGGTGAGCACGCTTCATGAGACAGGCTTCTCCAGCCTTTTCATGGCCTGAAGATATTTTCAAGGTAACAGACTGTGGTTGTGTGCATACACTGTTTGTATATGAAATAAGAGTATGAAAGTATGAAATAAGAATATTGACAAATGTATTAAGAGGAACAATGCTGAAAAGCAAGAAAGCATCTTATATTTTTCCCAGGAGTTAATTTTGGGAGTTTCTCTTTCAGTGTACAGCTCTCTTTGCTTTGTGGTAGGATGTCACTATCTCAACCTTGGGTTTTCCTGGCTGTCTTGCGTTTCTGTTTTGTCACTGCTCAGCCTCCTAATGGTTATTCTAGCTTGACCCCATTCATTTTTCTGTGAAACATTTGATTTCTCTGAGCAAAGAAATGGAAGTCCCAGGGGATGGTGTTGAAGGCCTTAAGACACAGGTGTTTTTGCTTCATGTTCCTACCACAACTGCTTTCTCCTTTCTCAGATAGTGGATATCAGTGATTTTTTACGAAGATCGGACATTCAGTTTGTGCAGAATGCACTCAGTTGCCCACATGGCGCTGTCAAAGCCATTTGTATCCCTCAGGGAGTGGTAAGTGATGCTTTTACATACTGCTTAAGGTTTATGTGTAATAAAGATGTTAATTTGAATTACTTTGTTGGTATGGAAATGTTTCTTGCTATTACTGGGGGAGTGGTGCCCTTCAGGGCACTTGGGATTGGTTGTAATTGATGTCAGATTGGGCTGAGTGGTGTTAGAATGAAGAAGATCAGGTAACAGGAAGAATATATTACCCTTAGGAAGGGGAGGAAGAGAACAGAGCTGCAAGATCCCTTGAGGACAGGGAAGCCTCTTAGGGCTTCAGCTTGCTTCTGTCAAGGATAGCTTCTGATGTGCAATAATAAATTGTGCCCTTTGGCAAGAGATTGAAATAGAGCCAGGTATGGCACAGCTCTGTTCTGGGCTAATGAGAGAAAGGTCAGGTGGTTACATGCCCTTCTCCTGGTTGCTTCTGCTGCATTTGTGGGCACAACTCATGTCTGGTAACGAGAATGTCATGGACCAAATCCAAGGCTAACAATAGATGTAGAAGATTATTTGATACAGCCATGTATTTTGGCAGGCAAGCAGATTTAATTCTGGCTGTGGGCATCTTTGCAGATCAGACAGTATGGAAAAAACATCCACTAAACACTGAGTTTTTTATTGGGGAACAAGACTTTCTGAGCATGGTTTCTCTTGGGATTCCTTTAGTTTTGACACAAAGTGCAAGTTACTGGCTTACCACGAGAGGGCACTAAAGGGCGTGTTTGAGCAAAACAAAAGTGGAATCTGGAGCCTCTCTAAACATTAGAATAGCTGAAAAAATATCAAGATCTTGACGCAGATCCTCATCTACTGCATTTCTTTGCATGTGAGAGTCAGCCCAGTTGGTTTCCCTCTGTTCCTCCAAATTGAGCTCTGCCTTCCCCATCAACAGTGTGGTGTTATAACCTTGTTTCTGCATGCTGGAGGCAGTTAGTTGGCATGATCTGACTCTGCTGACCAGCTACATCTGATTTGTGAGCGGGGAGAAAAACTACAGCCAGATGCATAACCTAGAGGGGCCTCTTCCTGAAAGCAGCCCTTGGAGAAGATACCTAGCCGCAGGCTAGTGCTGTGGGCCCTGTCCTGTTCCACAGCCCTCATAAGAACTTCTACTAGAAACAAAAGAACTTGAAGTTTGGAAACGGCTCAGTCAGTAGATTTGAATCCTAGTCAGGCTTTCCATAGATTTTATTGAAGTTTAATGTGTCTTCTCTTGCTCTTTCCCTAGAGATATCTTAAAAATAAAGACCTGGAGTTATTAAAGGGGTCTGCAAAATCCCAGTTTAACCAGGTGAGACAAACACTGCTGAGGCATTGGAAACAGTGAATGACAACGTATGTATAAAGGCACTTGCAGGCAGAGTAAGGGGGATTTCGGTTTTTAGTAGCTGAGTTGGTGCCTGAGCATGTGATCTCTCAAGACAAGAGAGGGCAGCACTGGACTGAACATACTTTTATGTTTCTTTAGGAAATCATGGAAATTATCTGCAGGCCTGATGGAAGCTTGAAGTCTCTGCTTACGAAGTTTCTTGGTGAGACGCAGCAGTCAGAGCTTATCCAAGTGCTGAACATGCAAGTGGATGATGTGGTACTGCTGGCAGCTGGTGAACACAAGCAAGTGGTAGGAAGCATTTCTTGGGTGGCTGTGTGAGTTTAATGTTGCTGATGATCGCTTGATGTTATTTGACCGTAGTTTAACTCTTATTATTAAAATAGGTCATCATCTAATTCTTGGGTTTCTCTGGAGCTGAAGCTATAGCAACAGCAAATAATGCATGAAATGTACCTATTGCTTTCGTTTCCCCTGGTCAAATTCTGGGAAGAACTCATAACTGAAATGAAGGCTGGAATATAAAACAGGAACAAAGCAGTGCCTCCTTTTCTCTCACCATAACTTAATTTTTAAAGCATCAAAACAAGGTCAACTAGGTAATTTTGTCTCCCATAAGCAGATGACAAGAGTGAAGCACAGCTGCTCATTAGCAGCAGTGATGGGAGATTCTGTCCCTACTGTTCTCTGTATTCTTGCCAGCAGATGTTGCCTTCCAAGCATTGGTTTATGACAAGGTGTCATGCTTGGCTTGATAGCCAAAATTTTGTCATATCCTCCTTCAGTGCTTTCATTTCTCTGTCTGCAAAGTGCAGATCTTACCTGTGTTCCTCCTATTAATCCATATTTGTGTAGGGCTTGAGGTTAGTCTAGGAAAGTTCTGTGAAGATGGAACAGTTGGCAGAAAATGGACTTCCCAGCTCCTTACTTTGTCTTTTTCAAACCCTGGAGCTGCTACTGCCTCCGCAGGAAGGTGATATCTTTCAGGATACAAAGCAAAAGTGTTTAAGGCAACAATGCATTACAACTGATGCTGTTTGTGATACTACCTTTATGAAATGCTCTTTTCCTGGTTGGTGTTTGAGCAACTTTCCTGAGAGCAGAATTTCCCTCAGTCTCTCCCTTCTCTTTTGCAGTGCTCTGCATTAGGAAGCCTACGGTTGGAGAGTGCTGACCTCCTTGAGGCAGCTGGGCTGGTACTCCGTGATCCTACAGCTTTTCACTTTCTGTGGGTGGTGGATTTCCCCCTTTTCCTCCCAAAGGAAGAGAATCCCACTGAACTGGAATCTGCTCATCACCCCTTCACTGCCCCTCATCCTTCAGATACCAACCTCCTCTATTCTGATCCTGCAAAGGTAACTAACGTCATGCCTGCCATGCTGGCTCTTTAACAGCTCTGTGTTGTGGAAACCTAGGCAAGTAACAACTGGTTTTAGTGTAAAAAGAGATGCTGTTTCATGGAACTAACTGCGTATTGTACATGTCTGGAAGAGATGGCTTCCAGATTTCTCTGAGTGGCAAACATCCGTGAATGCCCCTGACAAAAGGGGTTTTAAGAAACAGTTGCTTAAGGTGAAGAGTCTTATATTCTGACTCATCCCATGCTGCTTCAGGTTTTGATCAGCTTTGCAAAGGGATCTCCCACACCTGTTAGCAGCAGTCCATGCCTCCCAATAGGACTGGTATCTGAACTGCAAGGTACTATAGAGAGAGTGGTGTTGTAGTATGTCATGGCTTCATTCCCAGTGTCTTTGCTGTCTGTGTGCAGGTTGTTGTTAGTAAGGCTGGGGCACAGCTGCATCCAAGGTGCTTGTTCTTCTCTTTCTGCAGGTTCGTAGCCAGCACTATGACCTTGTGCTGAATGGCAATGAAGTTGGAGGTGGCTCCATCAGAATTCATTGTGCAGAACAACAGCGTTTTGTGCTGGAGAAAGTGCTGAAGGTAACACCTACAGATGTCTCTAACATTCTCTAGGAGATTCAAAGGACTAATTAATTTAAACACCTATTTCAAATTATGAAAGAAATGCTTGTGCACTTCTCAGATAAGGAAACATAACTCCTAGCCCTGAGTGATGGATGACATCATCATACCTTCATCTTACATTCCTAGTAGAAAGGGCATTGCTTGTTCAGTGACACTTTTTATGTAATTTTGCAGGAGGATTCTGAGGTGCTGTCCCATCTGCTTGAGGCTTTGGAGTTTGGAGCGCCACCTCATGGAGGAATCGCTTTAGGTAAGTGCTCTGGAGCTCTCCAGATGCCAAGTGTCTTGTGACACTTTTGGGCATATTAGATCCCAGGAGCAAGCCTCATGCTTGTTAGCAAAAGCCTTGTCTCCTGATAAAGATGACTGTTCTGGTGTTGCTGTTTGGCACACCAACATGATTACACTGTGTGGGCTTACACAGTGCTTCCATCTCTGTAGCTGCTTTGCAGAAGGAAACGGAGGTCTCATCACCAAGTGCAGAGTGTTTCAGTGTTCCTCCCCAGCATCACAGTGTCATTTAGTTCTTATGGGAGGACCAAATCACATATTGGTGGCTCTAAGGATGATCCTTATTTGCTGTTCTATGAACGGTGTATTCATTAAGATTAGGTAATCTTGAATTCTTATTCCTGTGCAGCCAGAACAGGATCCCTGTACTGCATGCCTAGAGGCCTGGGCCAGCATGGTACTTTGTTTCACACAACCCTCGGTCACTGCCACAACCTTGCCCTCTGCTTCAGTCCTTGCCCTCTGCTTCAGTCTTACTTCCCTTCTTCTCTGTTTTGCTCATTAATTCAGATAATGTCAGAATTTTTTTTCTCCTAGAACCCTGCAAGTTTGGTTTTAAAAAAGGGGGGGGGGGTTTGGAACCAACCAGACAACCCCCCAAAACAAACAAACAAAAGGTACAAAAAAGCAAAGGTAGTATTTTAACCTATGATCTTCCAGTGTGATTTCCCTCCATTCAGTCACCCAGAGACTCAGTCTTTTTGAATTCCTCCTAGTTGTTGTAATCCTTCAGAACTGGTTGACCAGGAACTTCGAGCAGTGAAATAGAGCCCTGACAGTGTTCCTGCCACTTAGCTGCTCTGGTTTTGTTATGCTGCCTTTGCAAAGGCACTGTCTCTGTCTTGCAGTCCTTGGTCTGCAGTCCTTGCAGAACTTTCTGTAATTTTGAAAGGCTTTATTTTGCTAGGCATTTCTGCTCTTTAGGCAGGTCTGTTTCTCTGCTACTGGTTGAGATTAATTTTTTTTTTTCCCCTTACTTACTTCACTTTTATTCTTCAAGCTCAGTAATATTATCTACTCCATCTTTCCGACTTTTCTGAATCAGAGGAAGTAATATAGGGCCATAACTCAAGTAGTTTACCAATTTGTTTTCTCCTTCCAGGACTTGACAGGCTGATCTCTCTCATTGTTGATGCTCCAAGTATCCGAGATGTCATTGCTTTTCCTAAATCCTTCAGGGGACGAGATCTGATGGGCAATGCTCCAGACTTTGTCACTCCAGAAGAACTAGAGCCATATCACATCCAGATTTCCTGGCCTCTTGCAGAAAAAGAAGCAAAGAAAAACTGACTTAAAACCAGTGATGTACGCTAATCTGTTTAATCAGAGGTGGTTACATCTTCTAAATACTAGAATTCAGTTCAGAAAACATCAACTGTTATGGGGGGCAGGCAGTACAACCCCACTGTACTATGGCAGTTTCAGGATTGAAAGGAAAATAGATATGGGCTCCCTGATAGGAATTCACCCTTGGGTTGTTAATGGGAAGGAGTAGTAGAAAACCAAAGAAAAGAACATAATTTTAGCATAGGATATTGAGACTGTTGGCTTTGGGGTGTCATACTGGAGGGAAGATGGGTTCTATTTTTTTCCACTCCCCACTTTTTGTGTGTCCCTTGTGAAGTATTTTTCCTCCCACCTGGAGGAGATAGTATCAACTTCCCTGACAGGATGGTTTGTATTCCTGATGAGAATGGAGTCTGCTAGCTGAGGACTGTTACAATAAAGCAGTGCTAGGCCAAGAGCTCTGGACACTTCACAGCAAAACTTCAGTGTAGCCAGCAGCTTGTCTCATGTTGGAGGATACAAGATTATCCAGAACTTGTCATGGGGAGTTCATGTTCAGCTGTGCTCTCTCTTCAGAGAGGAGGAGAGAAGCATTCGTAACACTTTCGACAGTTGTCCTCGCAATACTCGTCAAAAGAGGTGATGAACTGCCTTTAGGGCCTGTGGTCCTGGTGCTTTTCAGCACACTAATTCTGAAGTTTGTATGTTTGTAAATAAAATTTATCTGGCAATGTGTTTTTGACTGAGCTTGGCTTTGGGCTTTCTCTGCAACAGCAAGCTGCAAGTTATATTTTGTGATCCCTGATCCCTCCAGGAGATGACAAGAAATCTGTGACAGTGTAGCAGGGTTGCCAGACTTCTGTGAATTCTGCCTGGTACTGCAAACCTGCTGCTACAGTGGTGAGTAGTGCAGCAGCAAGTTCCTCGCACGTAACTAACTGTTCATCCCTCTCCCACACCAGAACAGCCATGGTGCAGGAACGAGTTTGAGCTGAGTAGAGCATGGGCTCTAGCAGCATCCTACCAGACCAAGCCATTTGGCTGTGCTATGTAGTGTATAGCAAGCCCTGTGCAGAAGCGTTCTTAACCCTGTGTTTAGGTTGGAGAAAGCAGAGAATTGGTGGGAGGAAAGGAGGAAGGTGAAGAAGCTGAGGAAAAGAGAAGGAAGAGATTACTTGAATAAGCTAGGAAGATGGTGCAAGGAAGAAAAGGGAGAGCTACTGTGTCCCAGCTGGGAAGGACAGCAGGAGGCATCTGCCAGAGGAAGTGTATGAGGACCGAAGGAAGACTGCGATTTTTGTCTGAGCTGATCCGGAACTCCAGCCTTCTGCAGGAGATCCTATCCTGCAGGTTCTAACAGATTCTGGGCTGCTCCAAAGGTTATCAGCTAATTCACTCTCCACATTGTGGGATAATATTACATGGTGGTGCACACTGTTGGTTTTCTTTAAAGACTGGACTGTCCTCTTGATAAGAAATGGTAAGGGAGGTGGCTATTCTCCTTAAGGTTGGTTCTTTTTTGAGTGCTTTATACAGCATAAAAGTACCATCTGTAGACAAGTAACAGTGGAGCTGACATGCTACTGCTTTGCAGATTATAAGATGGAGTTATATGTGTAAAAGAAAACTTAAATCCTTTCTTATGTTATGATTGTTATCGTCAGTCTTGGAGCGTGGTTAAATAGTATTTAAAAAAAAACAACACAATCCTGGATTTGTATTAACTTATTCTAGCTGAACACTGTGAATTCCTTAATTTTTTCCTTATATGAGTATTTATTATCTTGAAATTAATTCACCTTTGTTTTACGCCCCCTGCCCTGAAGCTGTCAGTAATGGATTAGTTTTCAGGGAGAAGCTGAGCTGAAAATTGGTTTCCTAAGCAGATCCATGTTAAAAATATTTTTTTAATTTTGTTGTTGTTTTTGTGGGGAGGAGAGTCACCTTGTGAGAGTTATACCAGATATTTTTATTCCCTTAACTTGTAAGTGGGGATACAGAATACAACCACTACAAGGCTATGTATTATAGTCAGACTGCTTTTTTTTTTTTAGAGGATTCTGGATTTTGTTATTTAGTTTCTTTATTGGTAGTGAGATTAAGATTTGCATGGACTTTGCTTGAGGATGATCTGTGTTCCTAAAGCAGGGATGTCAGAGGCTTGCTTGAAGACACAGAATCACAGAAAACAACAGTTATTCTGAAAAGTTCTTCACTGCTCCCAGACTGATTTATAACAACTGTAAACATAATGTGCTGAAATTTTTTTTTAAATTGTGAAATACAGGGTACTATATCATTTGGTTAGTAACGGTTTGCAAAAGCAAGTGCTGTTTACATGTGGAGAGTCCTAGTCCTTTAAATTAGGATTATCATCAAATGTTTAAAGGGTGACTGATGCTTTAAGAGGCTTAGGCAGAAATACAGCACTGCCTGGAACATTCTTCTTCAGAGCACTTGTTAACATGTGAGCAAGCTGTCTCCAAGGCATACACATCCCTCTTTCTTGTGCAAGCTGTTTTGTGTGATGTTTGTTTACCCACTGCTATGTTAAGGACTCGCTGCAGTTGTGAGTGTGTGATACAGCTACAATTAGCTACAGTGAAAAAAATCAACAAAACACGTCATCTGAGCTGCTGCAGTCCTGCCACAATTAGGTCAGTGGAAAAGATGTATTGCAAACTTATGCAAGGCATCTGTGCTTGGATTTGTGAATGAAGGTGGCTTATGATACAGGTGTGTGAATTTGGTAGTGCTTGTGTGAATATTGCTGGAGAGAAGTCATTGGTTTTGTTTTTATAGAGCATTGTGTAAGGTTTCACTTGGGCTTGTGGAAGCCTGATCTAGAAAAAGTCACTTTTAAACCACAATCTGGACGGCATGCTTAGCTGCATGTTTTGGTAGAATCAAGAGTAGACAGACATTACAAAGAAATGGAAATAAGGGGTGGTCATATTGCATACCAGTATCTCATGTTTGCTGGAGAAAAGCTGCTGGCCTGTGATCCTGAAAATAGATGTTAAAACCACTATCTCAGCACAATGTCCCTCAGAAACACCTGCTGCAAATAGGCTACAGCATAACCACAAATGGCAGGCTTTCACAGAGCCCTCGTCACTTCTACCCTCCTTTCTTTGATATGAGACAAACTTCTGGAGAAATGTTGCTATGTCAGCTATGCTAGAAGATGCAAAGTCCTGGACTCCTCCATTAAGAGCTAGTATTTAAGTAATCTTTCCTTAGAGATGTGGTGTATAAGAAAAGATTGGTGGATCTGTATTGCTGGGTGGTTTAGGTTGGTGGTTGGTTTTTTTTCCCTTGCTCATGCAGCACGAGTCTCCAGGCCCAAGCCAAACTAGCAGTGTAAATCCACTCATGAACTTAATGAGAGTCCAAAGTCCTTGAGGATGCCTCTGTACTATTCCTTTTTGTCCAAAGAGCAAGTGTAATACAACTAGTGTACACAGACTCCTACACAACTAGTGTACACAGACTTCTCCCTGTGTTGGAGGTACTAATGAGACTGTCAGCTGTTACCAGAAACACAGACCAGCCTCCCATGCCACAGTATGTATGCATGTAAAATTAGTAACAAACCCTGTATCATCACTATCTCCAGATTCCTGCCATGATTTCTGTATAACAGCGTGGCTCCTCCACTCTTTCTTCAACTTCTTTTCCATGTGTGTATATATATATGATGGACAAGAGAACTGCACAGCCTCTGCGTGCTACTTGGAGCAGTTGGCTTTGTTGGGAATAGAATTGCCAGCTGGACACAGGTGCTGCCTGAGGATTTGTTTTGGGTCTTTGCTGGTATGGATCAGCTTGTGATGGTTGAATGTGTTCCCTGACATGGTCTTCTCAACTCCAGAGAACTTAATCACTAGTGTACATAGGATGTGAACATCAGGGTAGACGATAGGATTCTACAAGGAGTGTTCTTGCAGGAGCCAAAGTTGCATGTAAGGTCTCTGTACTCTTAACCCTGCCACCTTGCTGATTTTTTTTCCTGTTAGATCTGAACAAGACACTGGTAAAATGGAGAGATGGTTTATTCCCTACCTGTAGGGGAACTGGCTGTGTGTGTGTTTCAATAGATTTGACTGGAACAACCCTCTAGGAAGCTTATACTACCCTTTTGTAGCATCAGAGAGAAGTTGCTGGTGTGTTTCAGTATTTTTTTTTTTCTTCACCTTCCAGAACAGGAATGTAGCATACTGGTGGGATTCTGAGCAGCCAAAGTGTATTGTTAATTTTTTTCTGAAAACTTTCTAAGCCAATTCAGAATATTTCAGATTGGGCCACACTGGGGAGAGGTTGCAGGATTGATTTCAGCCATCCCAGATGGCTTGGGTGAGTTTGGCTGCAAGGGTTTTGTACAAACTGCCATAAAGACAGGAACTGTGTTCAGAATTCAAGCTGGAATTTAATCCTATGTTGTGCTGGTATCTATCTCTCTGGAGTTATCTAAATTACAATATAACTTCACAGCAGCTTTGTGTAATCTCATTCTGCAGATACCCAGAGGTTCAGGGTGCTGATTAATTCCCAGTTCTGTTGAAAACAGACCACTGCTATACAAAAATATTAGAATTCATAACAAGTCAGCAGAAATTTTCAAAGAATGGTTTCAGCTGTCTGCAGCTGGATTTGTACCCACTATTTTACCCCATGGGGAAAAAAGAGGGGAACTACTGCTCTGTAGCCCAAGTCTGACGGAAGGACATTTGTGTATACTGTTCTGTCTTGGAGAACATGGGAACCTTGGCTCAGACCTGACGTAAGGACAGTCAGTGTGGTGGAAGCCAGAGGATGTTACTTGGGTGGACAAAGCTATTCCTGGAGCTAGATTGTATGCTAGACCTGGGGTTGCTGCATGTGAGCAGGAGGTGATGCTTTGTACATTCGTGCCACAAATCTTCAACCCCAGGAAGATTTCTGAAACTGGGGAAGTTTCATCTCAATGTGAGGAAGAACTTTGATACTTTGAGGGTGGCAGAGCGCTGGCACAGACTGGCCAGAGAGGCTGGGGAGGCTCCTTCTCTGGAGATATTCAAAACCCACCTGGATGCAATCCTGTGCAACTGCTGTAGGTGACCCTGCTTTGGCAGGGGGTTGGACTGGATGATCTCCAGAGGGTCCTGCCAACCCTGACCAGTCTGTGATTCTGTGAAGGCATGACTCTGCTGCTCTGTATTTCACCAGCATCTCTCCCACTGGGAGGACTGGAGCAGGTATGGTATTGGGTGATACTGCACTGATATCCAGCATGTAGTGAATACAGGCAGCCTCAAGCAAAAATCTATAATGGTAAGAGTGGAAGGATAAGGAGAGCCTATGCTCTCAAATGTAAGGGCTTCTATTTTTTCCCCTGCTTACTTTATACCTTTATTTGCTTGCACAATGATTTATTTTGACCACACTTGCTCTTGTCAGTGTATGTAACCAGGCGTCTCGTGAGGATGCTTGATTCACTCTTTGGCCCCTGTGTTAACAGCAGCAGAAAAGGCACAGACAACTGACAGCCACCTAAACAGTACCAGATGGAAATCCCCCCTGTACGCTTCACATGACTTCACCTCTGAATGTTTGGGCTCTTATTTTAGGCTTGTGTTCTAGCTTGTTGTTTTTTTCCGATGCATTGTTTTATGTAATTAAAAAATGTTTATTACATGCAGTCGCCAGCTGTGCCAGCCACAATTTTACAGCAAACAGAGCTCCGTGACAGATACGTTCAGATGAATTGGTCACATTTGCCTCTAATCCAGCAGGCTCCAGCTTGTTATGTTTTGATAGCCTTTGTGTTTACTGTAATGCTAAAGTAGAGTTGAAGAAAAGTGTTATAATTCTCTCATTAATTTCATCCTATTTTAAATATATTTCTGTAGCCATGAGTTCTGTTTAATTATATGTTATTCTAAAAAGTACTTCTTGCTTAATTTAGATCTCTCATCTGATCCTTTCACGAGGTACCTTCCCGTGTAGGTTATTAGAAGGAAAGAATTCTCAGATTTCTTCTGTGTTTTCCATTCTGCTCATCACCTCATGAATTAATATCCTCTGTTTTTCAATCACGTCAATCTTAAGCTGTAGTTTTAGGTGATTTCGCCTGCCTTCCTGTGGAAATCACTGCATACCTCCCGTCCTACCAGCAGTGACTTTCCATAGACCCATCGACAGCTGGAGTGGCCAAAAGTTGATGCTGTTGTAGGCTCTTTGGAGTCTTTTCTTTCCCCATATGTGTTACTCTTTGTATTTATCAACCTTCACTTTCTGCTCTGTACTACGTAAAGGTACTAGGTAATTTTTTTTTTAAATATTAACTGAAGTACATGGTTAGTACTAGTTCTTGCACCAAAAAAAGTTATCAGACCACAAAGTACCTGAAAAAGAAAGCAGCAAGCTTTGGCAACACTTTGCGCTTTCCCAAGTAGCAGGTGTATACTGAAGGGAATGGTACAAAACCATTTTTGAGAACAGTTAATACAAGAGGCATGTACAGTGGTGGTTTTCTCTGGAACAACAATCATTGTGTACTATTGGATTTTTTAATATTATCCTCTATTTGGAGAGTGATAGATTTAAAAAACACTCAGTCCTGGGAATTTTACTTGTTTGCTTACCGATTTGAAGAGAATTGTAGTTGAAGGCTTTGGCTCCTTGATGGTGTCCCTTGAAATGCAGGCTCCTCATTTGTCACCTATTCAATTTTTCTTGTCATTAGATCTTTATTTGTAGATAAAGAAAAAGACATGCAGTGCAGTTCTGTAAAAGAAAAGCCTTAAATGTTTTGTTTTTCTTGTAGCATGAACAGAACTAAATTGACAGCAATTACAGTGCCAGGGCTCTGAGTAGGGCGGTGCTGAGTGACTCTAATCCTTTTAAACAGCATCACTTCACTTTGAGTGGCAAAACAACAGTGTCCAGAGCAAAATGGGTGTGATATTTCTTGTAGGTGATATAGTCCCCAGGAACTGTAGAATGTATGGAGCTACAAGAAAAAAAGGCAAACATGTTGGAGAATCAATAGGAGAGGTGGGTGGATGACAGGCTGACTAGCTCAAGGTCGCACAGGGTATTGTCCCAGAGGGAGCATCCCAGGAATGCTGCAGCAGCTCGCAGAGAAAGCTAACTCATCTCTAACCTCCCATGCTTCTTTACAAGGAAAAAATGCTGGTGTTTTTAAATGTACTATGTCATGTGTGAAATTTTAAAAAAGCAATTATGGAAGGCAAGAGCTTGATTTGGATGTTTAAGATGTCTTGTAAAAATCCCAAGAATGCTTTAAATAGAATTTGAAGTGAAAGCACATAGAGCCATGAATTCTCATTTCATGTTTTCACTGTTAATATTGTATAACTAAAGACAGATCTAGCAAAAAAAGGTTCTTTTAACGGGAGGAGCATAATTTTCGCATAGTTGCCACAGAAATATGCAGGACCAAGCTCTGCCCACCGTTGCCTTTGGAGATAGCTTGCTGGTTTTAATGCATTTGCAGAAGCCACATGAAGAAAATATCTGGCATGCTGTTACTGATTTCATTTGTGGAAGATGAGATAAAAATTAATGGATATAAACACCCATTAAATGTAGACTCACCAGCTAAAGAACTGTACTGACTAAATGAATGTACAAAGAGGTACTTTGTAGTCAGGATGACGTTCAGCTGGAGTGATACTTTCTGAAAGGCAGTTTCTGCGTGTTTATCAATTTATTAGTGCTAACTGAAAAACCTTCTGTTGAAATCTAAGTTGTGAGCCTGCAGACCTTTTTTTCTTCATGTCAAGGTCATTTCCATCCCTCTTTTCTGCTCCTCACCGCTTCCTTGGCAGTGCGAATCGAAGTGCTTGAGGAAAGCCCGGTGAGCAGCCCTCCATTACTTCAAGTAGGACCTGGTTTTGGATCCAGCACATTGCCTGGCCTCGTAAACAGCTGCTGCAGCTCAGGTGAGGAATAGGAGTAAGTGATTGAGGTTTGGAGAACATAGGAATGAGCTGGCTCTGCAGTAAAATAACGTGCACTTAATTCATGCTGCCACCCTGTGGCTCCTGCTTAAAAAGACTTAAAAATATTGAAAAGTGTCAAAATAATCAGAATTTATCGTGCAACAGTAGGAAATACTGAAGCTGTTCTTTAAATAGTTAACGACACAAGATTTTTTTGTGTGTTTTCCTGGTGGTTACTGTTCGTTTTGAAATCATAGAGTAGGTTGCCATAAGTGTCAAAATAATCAGAATTTATCGTGCAACAGTAGGAAATACTGAAGCTGTTCTTTAAATAGCTAACGACACAAGATTTTTTTGTGTGTGTTTTCCTGGTGGTTACTGTTCCCTTTGAAATCATAGAGTTGGTTGCCATTTTATTGCTTAGCATTTCATGATAGCATGACAGCTGAAGGTACATAGTGTCTGTTATCTCTCTCTCTCTGTCTCTCTTCTGTGATATTCTGCATCTTACTATGGAGAACAGACATCATATAATACGCAGTTAGAGATTTTTATGCATTTTAACATTCATAAACAGAAAATGTTACTTAACATGGAAGTTGATTTATAGTGTTCATTTATTTATTAAGTATACCTGGAGGATAAGTAAAATCGAGGATGAGAAGTGTCACCAAAATCTGCTGAAGGCTGTGTTCACCCAGGTGTTGTAAAAGAAGAAACTGTGAGGGTGCTCAGGAGGGTGAGTTGTTTAACTTGCCTTGTTTTCAAGAGTTAGGACTTGAACACGATGATACTGAATGGTAGGATGTTTCTAATTGAGCGTAGTATTTTCACAACCTCTTTGGCAGCTCCTGCGTTTCAC
This sequence comes from Cariama cristata, assembly GCF_000690535.1. Classification (NCBI taxonomy): domain Eukaryota; kingdom Metazoa; phylum Chordata; class Aves; order Cariamiformes; family Cariamidae; genus Cariama; species Cariama cristata. Next base: position 45,022 of record NW_009599839.1, on the reverse strand, counting down.
TTGACCTTGCTTTTGAACTGCTGTAGGTTTGTTTGGGGTTTTTTTTCTCCCTGGAGCTAGGACTGCTCATGCTCAAACTTCTTCTCTGTCTGTGGATGACTCCATCCCATTCCCTTTGTCACTGCAGTCCCTCTTGCAGGCACAGGCAGGGACTTCAGGAGGCAATGCCTCCTGGCAGCTCCATGTACTTATCCGAATCTTTTTTCAGGGCACTTTGAGACTCTACAAATGGTTAGCACTTAACTGTCACCGTTTGCCACTTTATAACATTTCACATAATGTTTGATAGATGGTGTGTTGGACTGCACTGCACAGCTTGTGTGGCCAAATGAGACTTAATTTTTTTTTCCCCAGGTTTCTATCACAGTATTACAGCTTGATTTCCTCTATGCTGCCTAACTCAAGGCTTGCCTCTTGAGCAAAGGGAGTGAGCCTTTGGTGACAGCGACCTAAAGTGCCACTACTAAATGAATAACCAGTTCTCCCTTTGTAACCATGGGATTAGTTTAAATCTTTAAGCCTGCAGGACAAATGTTTTTTGCTTCATCACAATCCCTTAATGTAAGAAATACTTGTAACGGCTGTGACAACCCTTCCTTTCAGTAGTCCTGGTAAGCACGACAAATGAGCAGGTCAGCACTTTCCTTGGTCCTCCTCGTGCTATTAATGTACATGAGGGAACAGAAAGACCTATTGAAAAAAGTCAAGAAAGCTAAAATGTTTAATGCTTTGTTTTTTCATACTAGTCGTTGTTAGAAAGTTCAAGAGAAAGAAGTGCTGACTAGCACCGCTGCTGATAATGAGAAATAGTGAGATCTCTGCTTAGAACAGAGGGCAGGAAAAAAAAAAAACATTCAAGAGGGCTCTTGGGAAATCAGGTGGTCTCAAGCTATCTGGGTGTCAGAAATTTTAATAAAAAGTTAGCTGAAGTGATTTCGGAATAATTTGGTGATTTTTGACAAATTATGGTGGATAGGTGAGGAACCTGACTGCCGTAAAAGTTGTGCAGTACCTGTCTCTAGGAGGAAGAAAGAGGACCTGGGTAATTACAGATCAGTTTAACTTTCTTCTATAAAAGAAACAGATTTGACACAAAAGCAGTCTGGAAGATGTTGGACAAGTAAACCATGTGTTTTTTTGGAGGAAGGTCATCTCAAACCAAAGTAATATCATCCCATGACAAGATTAAAAGGTCTTATTGCTAGAGGAGAAGCAGTATGTGACAAATACCAAGTCTTTTTGACATAGCCATACCTAATGTGGCTGTAGATGAAACTGGGTACAAAATGGTTGGATGATACTATCTGGGGCGAGGGGGAATTAAATGTGTATTTTCAGGTGCTTGTCCAGGATTGTTTCTTTCAATCTTGGATGGTAAATAGAAAATGTAGTTTCATATATTTATTAACAAACTAGTACAAATTTGGAGAATCTGTAGGCTATTGGGAGAGGGATATGGCTGTGATTCAAACCTTGACAAATGGAGATATGGTCATGGAAAAACTAGGATGCCATGCAATAGAGATAAATGCAAGTTGCTTTATTTAGGAGAAAAAAAAACCCCACAGATCTGTAGACAGCAGCAGACAACCGGCTGTTCTGACAGCAGAAACTGCTGGTGTTTATACTGGGTCACAAGCTAAACATGAGTCAACAAACTTGTCCTATTGTGAAAAAGCAAATACCATGCTGGGGTGTAAACAGTTGTCATGCAGACAGCAAAACATGCATTGCTGTCTCTTTGTTCTGCTCAGCGTGGTGTGGTCTCAGCTACAATACCTGATTTTTGGCTTTGGAGCTGTGCTCTTGAAGAGAACCTGCACGCTGCCGTAATTTCCAGTCTGTGCTTCTGGACCGGCAAAGAGCAGCACTGTTTGCTTGCTGCTTCGTGACTTGGGTGTTGAATGATTCTTTTTGATACAGAAAAGCTGTTTCCTCCTGTCTGTGAGCAGGGAGGGCAGGGACTGATGTGAGAGAGTTGACCAGGTGAACAAATTGTCCTAAAGCTCAATTCCTGGCTCATGCAGAGTTGACCTGTTATGCCAGTGCGCTTTGACAGTTCATTTCACACTTGACCACTCTGTTGTCTTTAGTAGGTGTTGATGTTTTTCCAAGAGAGAGAGATATTGATCTTCAGGTAGTTGTGAAAGTCCTTTTTTTTTTTTTTTTTTACTTCATCACATTGCATATTTCTCTCAGATTTAACCTTGCAGACCCAGCAGATGATCATGTTCCCCATACTGAATTTTTTTTTTTTTTAAGAGCAGAGAGGCTGTTTACATCATACCTTTGTTCCGGATTCTGGGTGCTGCCTGAAGTCCACAGTACTCCTGGAACTTGCATCCACACTGCCTTCGTAGGCAGTCTGAGCTCAGGATCATCTGGATCAAATTGTCTTGCATGTGCAGCTGTGGGGACTTGGGAACATCTTATCTGCCTCCTGTCAGGCAAATAGTGTTTTTGCAAAGGCAGATGATGGAAAATCCTGAAATATAACCCTCTCTCTGTGGGTCACCTTGTTTGGACATCTTTTGTCATGCATAAGGAGACTTCAAGCAGTATATGCACAACTTGGCTAATAAATACAGCTTTATGGCTTTAACACACAGTGAGGACAGGTAGGTTTTAACAAGCCACTAGACCAAGCATTAGTACAAGCTGCTGGACCAGGCCTTAGTATGCTTCTACCCTCTTCTCCCTAAGACATACAAAGAGTCTCTGCTGGCCCTGTAGGCATTGCCAGGAATGGAAAGGCTGGTCTCCAATGCTCCCTGCAGCAGATCCTTAATGGTGCTTGGTTGCCATCTTCTGCCTCTGTGACTACTTCCTGTAGAATTTTCAATATTGATTTTTTTTTTTTCCCCTTGAATCCTTGAGCTACTGACTTTCCCTGCTGCAACAATCCTGTAACTTTCTTACCTGTCATACCTCTGTTTTTTATATATATATTTTTCACTTCTTGGCAATTTCTTCTGCCTATTTTAGGGAGCTGGGCTGCATTGAAGTTAGGTGTTGGGCCCTTGGACACTGTGCAACCACTTGGAGAGGAGGCAGAAGGTTTACAGAGAGCGCATTACACTATCCCCAGTCTTGGAGGCAATGTCGGTGAAGGCTGAGCAGGTAGCAATGTCCATGTCAGGCAAGTGATGGATTGGGCTCTCGGGGAGGGAAGAGGGTAAGAGCCAACCTCAAGCACTAGAGCCAGCCTCATCTCACCACCAGCATTGATTCTGGGGGCTGCATCACCTGCCTTCCTAGGGAACAGACCTTCCCAACTCATGGCTGTTTAGAAGAGACTTTCTGCTGCCTCACAGCACAGCTCTGGGTTTTGTTGGGCTGCGGTGATAGAAATCTGAAAGAGGAATTAACCTGCAGGTACTTAGTCAGAGCTGGCATGGGGTTTTCCAGGCATGGAAGCTAGTTCTCAGGGTCAAAATGACTGCACTGTATTTATATATCTTGGCCAGCATCATAAGAGCATTTAAATGCAACAGCCTGGGCACGGGAGAGGGATAACTTAGTTCCTGGGCCTCTTGTTCTTCGCCAAATGGTACTTGGATCACACCATCTTCCGCAGAGGTTAAAGACACACACGTCCCCTCTCCAGGTGCACCACTATTTACACAGAGGCTCAGCAGTTTTCCCAGATGTTAGTTTAGCAATGCAAGGGCTAAACAAACAGCAACAGATGGGAAGTCCCCTGTTGTTGTGCACCACAAAGGCAGACTACAATTCCAAAACACATTTGCAGAGTTGCTGCTCACAGCAGGTGAGTTTGAGTGAGCGGTGAGCTACAGCCGAAGGAAATGAGACAGCAGCAGGAACGTTGTTATATCCTTCTCATTGTGATTAGGAAGGAGCATTGGAAGACGATGGCTCACCTCTGAGCTCTGTGTGTTGCTGCTGCAGCAAGGGTAAATGCAGAACTAATAGCAGGGGTTTTTTAAGACTTTTTTTTCCCTTCTAGAAATGCTTTACCAAGAGCCGTGCTCCCAGCGGCATTTATTTTAGGAGAGAGAGAGAGAGAAGTTCTCAAGAGTCCTTTCCCAAAAGAGTTCTGTTACATGATGTTTTAGCAAGAAAGACCTTCCCTGGAGACTATGCTTTCCCTCGAGAGATTAACCTGTTTTGCAGAGCTTTTCCTTGTGTGTTTCAAAAACTCATTTCTGTCTCTAGTTGTTTGAAAACAACACTTAAGATGAGTTGTAGCCCCTGGTGTGTTGTTCCCCTGTGATGGGGTGGTCCCCCTTGCCTCCCAGGCTGGACTGCAGCCATACAGAAGTTATGATACGGTCGTCTGCGGTCGGTGCCTTCGTTCGGTACTGCCCCTGGCTTGGATGCTGCTTATAGACATTCAAAACTCTGGTTCACCGTCCTTTCTGGAAGTCTCATCCCCTGTTGCTTTCAAAGAGGTGTCCAGGAACATGGCCCCAGGACTGGGGAATAGTGGAGCCAGAGGCCACAGAAGCATCCACAATTCAGTGCTTTTTCCTCTTGGTTTCCCCATGGGAGTGAATTTGCCTTTTCTGCCATTTGCAAGCCCAGTTTAGCCCATAAAGGACTTCCCCAGAGTCCCAGGGTCACAAATTCAAAGCCAGACAAGTGGCAATATTGTGCTGTTTCCTACCAGTGCCAGCACTGCCACATGACGGTTTCTGGAGCTAAAAGATCTCCGAAGGTGTGGGGTATCTAAAAAAACACCCGAGTAACTAACTCTGAGGTTTATATTTCCAAGGCTGGGTATTGCTGGATTCATGACCTGGTTTAAAGTTTGTGTTTGTGAGGGCAGGAGGAGAGAAATGTCACGGGCAGGTGGACTGCCGGTGAAGCTGTCTGCCCCTGCAGGGACCCGAGTTTCCGAGGTGGATCCAAGCCATCAGACTTCACAGCCAGGACGAGCTGCTAATTTCAGCAATGGCACTGCCCCAGCTGCCTGCTTTGAAAGATGCTTGGGTTTTGTTTATGCACAAGGGAGTCGTGTTTTGTGAGTTGCCCCATCCACCACGGGGGATGTCTCTGTGAGCAAAGGGCCAGCACTAATGCCATCCTGCATGGCTGTGAATGAATTCGCCCTTTATTCAGCATTCTCCATCCCTGCTGAGCAGAGAGCCCTGCGCTGCTCACAGGCGCTGAATGATGCTGCCATTTGCAGTGCTCCTTCAGCTGGGCTTCCACACCCCAGTGCCTCTAATCCTGGACAAAACCCAGGCCGTGTAGCAGCAAACACAACAAGACCTCTATTCTTAGCCTGGAAAGCCTCAAAGCTGGTTCTCCGGGGTGCAGGATGATGAATATGGCATTGCCGGAGCTCTCGACAAAGCCGAGTGAATAGCAGCATTTGCCGTTAGCCCTGAACATCCACTCCTCTCCCATTGGATCCGTAGCCTTCACTGCAGCTTTTCGCAGTTACGTAAATATGGCCTATTTTCCCCTCACAAATTAGCATCTTGCTCACTAAGTTTAGGCTTTTGCAGACATACAAAACAAACCCTCTGATTTTTCACACGCAGCTGGAAATCCTGGCTCACCCGGGGAGAAGCCATCCCTGCCCGTATAAAGCCTTCACGGTGGTGACAGACAGTGGCCCTGACAGCGTCCCCTTGCAGTGGCATGACTCTGCGAAGTCCTGGACATTGCATTGCAAATCATCTGAGGTGCCTTGTCCTTTATCCACCCGGGATAAGTCGGACCGCAGCCATGTGGCTGTAAGGATGCCGGAGGGCCTCTCTCCCTGGCAGGCTGTACAGCATCCTGGAGTCTGGAAGGTTGGCTGCATGCTTTGGGGCACTGAGCTGATGGCTCCTCGCTCCCCAGAAGACACAGATGTGGGTATTATTTTCCTCAAAGGTGGTTCATGCCTGCCCCCCTGAATGTACTGGGAGATTGCACTGCAGTATATCTGCATGAAAAACAGTGCTATAGAGAATGGATGTCATTTGGAAATCTCCCAGCCCTGGGGTATGAGAAAGCTGAGTTGCGTCCATGGAGACTCCAGGCAGCTTTATTAGTGATATAAGTAATACAGATGCCTGTGCCCTCCCCTTGCAGTGATATTACTCTCGTCTTTGGCAGCCTAAAGGGATCCAGGCTCCTCAGTGCCGCTGGGGTCTCTCTGTGGTGGGGAAACGGTCAGGACCTTGGCATAGCATCAAATCTCAGCTTCTTTCTCCTCTTGTGGTGAGAATAAAGATATCTGGTTGTAGGTCCTGAAATGATCATCCCCTGGGCCAATGTATGTGCTGCTACAGTCAGAGAAGCTATTCGTAGCTATGGACCCACAGTGAGACCTTTTCTATGCCAGGGCTGATGGCATGCAGTGACTTGAAATATGTTCTGACAGCTCTTGGCAGAGTGACCCATGAGGGAGATGTTCCCTGGAGCTGGGCACCAATGTCCTGAGGCCAGCAGAGCAGGCGGGCAGTTGGAGTGCCGGATTTTGGCTGAGCAGGACCGGGTCCTATCCTGCTGTGCTGTAGGTAAGTCTTGAAGGTGTATTATCAAATGTAGTCATTTAGAGATAGAGACGGACCTGGCAATGTGGTGTACCCTCAGGTTAACTGCTGTGGAGGGTATTGACTTGTAGACTTTCTGTGCTTGTAATTCAGCGCATCACACCCATCCATTTTTATTAACAGCAGCCTTGTGGCTAGATACCTGTGTGTCTCTGAAATCACCAGCGTGAAACCTTAGAGTAGGGGGCTGGAGGAAACAGGTGATGGGGGGCTTTCAGGGGAGGGTATAATACCTTAAGCATCTAACTTTACTTTCCTTTTAATCCTTCTGACCAAATGGAGCACCTCAGGTGAGACCTAGCCCCTCTGAGCAGTAAGTCAGGAGGGCAGAAGAGGGGAAGAGGTGTGAGATCTTTCAAAAAGCTGGAAAAGGCATTAGGCGCAAAGCTCTCGCTTCCTTCCAAAGGGGCATGCGCTTCTAAGCATGTAATGCTTTAGAAAAGCACATTGTAAAAACCTGTGAAGTGAGGAATTGGTGCCCCTTCAGGGAGGATTCTGGCTAGATCTCTGAATCCCTGGTGTTTTGGGTCTGTCGTTGCAGCAGATCAGCAGAGTGTCAGGGACTGCAGGCAGCTCCGCACACAGCTCTCCGCACAACAGGCAAAGGGGAGGTGTTACGGCCGGGATGTCTTTCCGTACCCTCCAACACCCCGGCCAGGCCTTTGGACCCGTATCGGCTCGACCCAGATAACAGGAATGAGAGGGGGAGGCTGAGCTTTACGTGATGCCGGTGCTTTGGGTATGCGCAACCCACTTTCTGCCCATCTTGACGCAATGCCTTCTTTAAGAGCTCTGGGCCAGGCTAGCCCTACGCCATCCCTTGGCACAGCTGAGGAGGACCGAGGTCAGAGATTTTTGTTATGTTCAAAGGAAGAAAGGAGTCATCAAGGAAAAGCTGGCCTCTCTATCACCACAATCTCTTCCTGCTCTCTAATAACGGCCCTTCCTCCCCCAGGTAAAAGCAAACAAAGACAAAAAAGGTCCTGGTGCCCAGGCGGTACTTTTCCTTGCTCCGATGGTCCATGAGGTCCTAATCTCTTCCCTGTCCCTTTTCCCCACCGTGCTCCCAGCCAGCAGCGGATGCTGGCCAGTTCTCCACGGGCAGCAGCCAGCCTGCGGCAATAATGAGAGCAAGTCAGGCAGTGCCATCCGATACAAGCCTCTGTCTGCTCTGCGTGTGTGCATCTGTGAGAGCGCGCGCTCCCGCTCTCCCTTCTCCCCCTTCCCTCTCTTTCGTAACCCCCCTCCTTCCACCAGCTCTTGTTCTTTTCACGAGATGCAGGGCTAGGGAGCCAGGAAAAGTGGCACAGTGCTGCTGCTTCTCCAGAGATAACTGTGGCCGGGCTGGGTCGTTCGCCCTCCCCGATGCACTGGGAGCCGGCAGACACTGTTCCTCAGGGTCCCAACCAGCCATGTCCATCAAGCACCAAAAGCCATGTAGCCGTCGCCACCCTGCTGCCAGCTGCAAGACAGGTAAGAGCTAGGAGGGCCTTGGTGGGTGATGAAAGGCCCTGTGGTCCTTTGCTTAGTTCTGAGTCCCTGGGGGAGGGATTTTTACTTGCCCCTGCCCCAGTTTTCTGGGGGGTGAAGGATGGCTCCGCAGGCAAAGCGGGAGGGGAAGGGTGCTGCTCAGATGTCACCCTTATTAATGTCACAGCAGTGCTTTTCCTGGTGCATTAATCTTCCCGTGGCATCTTATGAATGGTCAAAGGGACACAGACACCGCTTCTAATTAGCAGGCGGGGAATGAGAGCGTTTTTTCGTACGTTAAGCTCAGCCCAGCCCTGGCTGGGCTGATAGAGGAGCAGGACTGGTTCTGGGGTGATCTCCGTTTCAATGGGATTAGCGGTGGGCCTTTGATGCTGGGAGAAAACATCGGTCTGTGCTGGTGCCTGCAGCTCTGAGATCTTTACCATCTTCCCCCCCTGCTTCACTATTGTTGTTATTTTAAAATGGTGGATTTTATTTCCTTTGAATATTTGGGTATCTGTGACATTGTGACTCCGGGGCTGAGCTAGTTAAAAATAAGACTAATTGGAGCGAAAGGAGAACATGTTGGAGGCGAGAGAACTGCATTGAGCAGAGACTGTAGTGAAAACTTGTGGATGGCAGGAGTGTGTACACTCTTTGGGGGGAAGAACGGGGGGCTAACTTGAGGGGGCTCGTTTTCCTGCAGCCCTGACTGCGGGGCTGCTGTAACTCGTGGAGATGCCTGCAGAGGTGAGGGTTATCTCTGCCGTTTGATGGGTGGGGGAAATAAGCTGGTAATTTGGCAGAGCTAAGAAATACAAGGGACCCATTGTGCTAGCATCTTCTCTCTGTGGCTGATTATCACTGCACCCAGTCCCGGAGGAATGCAATCGCATTCCTCCATTTGAGGAGCGTAAACGTTGCATAAAGGGCTGTGCTTTCGCGGCCCTGTTGTGCTGCCCTTCTCTGAGACCCACTTGTTCTGCAGCCCCAGGCTCCTCCGAAGCAGCCCTGCCTGCACTGGCAGGACAAGCTTGGGCTCTTGCCCTGCAGTCCTTCCATGCAGCTCTGGAGATGTTGCCCAGTCCCTTAGAGCTTGACTGGTGCAGGTGTTGGCAGAGCTCGGTGTGCATCTCTATCCAGACTGGTAGGACACAGGTAACGATAGCAGGCCGGTCTCACGAGGAGAGATCGGTGCTGGATGCAGCAGACAATTTCTGAAAGAACCACCATCTGCTGGAGAAAGAGGATGAGCCCATCTAACTTCATTTATGTTTTAATTAAGGCTAGAGCAGAAGCCTCCAGAGATGAAAGAGAAATCCCAGCTTACCCATGCGGTTAAGTCTGTTTGTATTTCATTGTACAAATATCCATTCAACTGCTCACATGCTTAAGGTTAAGCACGTGCTCAGGTGTTTTGCTGCAGTGGGAAAGACCTCCCAGTGCCACGTTGTGTATCTATACAGTGGGTAACAGCCCCCGTAAATCCTTGCCGTGGGACCTGGATGCCCTGTAAGCTCGAGTCTTTGAAGTAATTGCGATAAGAGCAAAGAAGCATAGACCTTGTCCGTCATAAATGGATTTGTGACTGCAACCCCAAGATCTTGGGGCTGATTTCTAACATTCAATAAATGACTAGTTTGCAGCATTCAGCTCGCAAAATGCAGGCTGCTTGCACGCACCTTGAATGATCTCTCAGCAGAAAATGAGCCCCACCGGTCAGCAAGCCTCACTCCCCGGCCTGTGTCGAGCATCAGATCTCAATCAAAATGTACAAGGGCTAGAGCATCTGCGGTAGGGAACCTTTGTGGAGCTCTGTCTATCGGGGTGGATCTGTCTCAGCTTCCCAGCCGTACACACCAACTGCATTACAGCCGCTGCCATATTGACAGCAGCAGCGATGCCGAAAGCTGGGAGGGCTCCAAGGCTGCACAGAGCAGCTCTGTGTCAACTCCAATCCTTTCTGCCTCCCTGCTCCACACTAACAGCATCCTCTCCAGCACACACACGGAGGAAACCATGTGCTTTTTTACGTGTAAATGCTCCTGGGCATGGGAGCACGTTTGCTCAGAGAACAATTATGAAATTGTACTAAAGTGCTTTAAAGGGGAAATTCTTCCCTTTGATTCCCGTCTCACACGCTGCCCCTCTCAGCCCAGAGCCTCCCGCACTGCTTAGCCCTTGGTTTTGCATCCTACCTGCCTGGAGGACCTGGGGAGGGAGCTGGGAGGGCACAGGCTGGGGCCAGGAGCCATCTCACAGCGGAGGCATCTGTTCTGCTGCAGCGACGGCAATGCCCGAGAGCCACGAACGTGTCCAGGAGACACTTTTATCACTGAGACAGGGAAGAATTTAAATAGCTGCCATGCTCTGGAGCTAAGCCGGAGACAGAACTGTGGATCACACTTTATGTAACTCATTTTTATTTTTAAACACAGTCTTTTATTTTCAAGGGGAGTTCAACTGAGTGGGTGTCTGCTATCTCCTGCCCTGCCTCGTTAGCACAAGCGAGGTGGCTTCTTTTATCAACCCCCCATCCAGTATATTAGCTGCTTGGTTTCCTCACCTACCCCTGAAACTCAAGCTCTCCTCATTTCACCTTTCAGGATTTCCTGCCTGCCTGGCCTGATGTAGAGAATGATTTGAGGTTTAAGGATGAATAGAAAAATTAACCCCTTAAAAACATTCTGAGCTACATCTGTGGATATTTCCTGATGTTACTGGAGCTCCTTTTTAGAAGGGGGAGTTGTTCTCGTGGTTCCCTTCACAAGTAAGACCAATCTGCGATTTGGTTTGCAGAGTTTAGGAGGCTATGTCAGTCATAATTCCTTCCTGCCAAGAGAGTCACCCCATCCTGGACCAAGTGTGATTTCCCCTGGACCCTAAAACAAGCAGGCAGCCAGCCTGGCACAGTGAGCAGAGCATTGCATGTCAGATGTCAATTACTAACAATTTTCTTCCAGCTTTAATTGCAAACAGTGGTGGAGAACAGCAAGCCCTGGAGAGAAATTAATTACTAATTTGAATTACCTTGGGGTTCAGCCCATATAGGTACCAGTCTGGATTCTGGATAAATTTTTGAATGACCACGTGCCAGAGGAGACCAAATACCGCTTCATGTCATGAGAGATTTGCTAGGGTTGTCACACCAGGTCAAGGGTGGTTGTTCCTTCCAGTCCTCCAGCAAAAAAAAAAAAAACTAAAGCCCCCTTGGGTCACAGCCGGAGTGGACCATGGCTGCAGGGTTGTGGTTGAGCCAAAGGCAGGCTTTGCAGCGTGCAGGTCGCCTGAATTCCCAAAGCACTGACTACCTTGGGAGGCAGCCAGCCAGCCTCATGTAATTGGCATTTTTTGCGATCACAGAGCCTACATCACTGAGCATCTTCCAGAGAGATCACAGAGGCAACAGGATTTCAGCAAAACGTACCAAAGAATGAATTCACCTATGGGGGATGTAGCTGCCAAACATCACAGCAGTCTGAAGAAGCACTTTCTTGGCACTAGGGAAAAACCTCTTGGACTGGCACGTTGTGAAGCACACCCTCGAACAAGCTCCTTGCAGCACAGTACTAGCAAAGAGAGATGCTGGCACAGACCCAGGAAAAGTGGCAAAGTAAGAGCGAACGCAAGCCCAAAGAAGTTCAAAGCCCTTGTGGCGCAGATCACTGTAAATATGACAAGGCCACGAAGTCAGAAATGAGAAGTGGAAGCGACAGCGGCAGGCTCGGTGTGATGGCTCGTTAAGCATAAAATAATGGAATCCCAGTGCAGCAGCAGACCCCTGAGGAAACAGAGAAGGAATGAGAAGAGAGGGAGAAGTCGGCTTAATTGTTAAGGTGAAGGAGTTTATTTAAGGCAAACCCACTGGAGATGTCAGCCAAGCAAATGAGCTGGTCAGGGTAGGCATCCTCTGATCTTCCAGCTCCAAACTGAGACAGGTGGTCAACTGCCAGCCTCGGGAGGAGCATCCTTGTATCTGGAGAGGCAAAAGCCACCCAAGTAAGGACAGCCGTACAGGAAGGAAATGATGCCTTCAGGCCACGCCATTTTATCTAGCAGTTGGGTGGCAGAAACTGGGACCAAATGAAACTGGTGGAGGTGTTTGGTCCAGAAGAAGTTTTTGGGTAAAAAAAATAAATGCTTGAATGATGATCAATGGACAAAACACACAGAATAGGCAGCGAGGCACTTAAAATAATAAGGAGGGTGAAAAAGGACCCTGGAGATGGTGGAGAGAAGTTTACTATCCAGGGAACGGGATGGCAAATTCCTTTCCACCCTGCCCAGTGACAGCCAACGCTCCCAACACTGCACATGTTCACCGCTTGTGTCTTTGCTGTTAGCAGGTCATGAGGAAATTGCTTTAAAGTATTTCTTGGAGAGATTTAAAATTTTGGCTGGGTTTCAAGCCTAATATCAAAATGAGTTATTTTATTAAAAGCTTTTAAATAGAAGCTACAGAGTAGTCAGTAACAGGAGGGCTATTTTAGAAGGAATTTGCTATAAACCTCTTCTACTGCACAGAAGCTTTCTAAAATATTACCTTGTAAAAAATATAATTCTCTTTATCTGCAATTTAATTACATTTCCCATAGTGCCTGTGTCAACACAGTTCACTTATTTTTGTTCTCTATTAGCTCACAGCTGGCCTAGGAAACTAGAAGAAAAAACTGTTGCTCTTCAGAGTCATTTGTGGGTTGCTCCAGGATCTCAGCGAGGTCATGAAAGGCTGTACTGATGTACTGGAGAAATCGGGACTGGGGTCTCTGTCCATACTGGTGGTGGCTGTGAGATGGCAATACATAAAACTGGTATAAAAGCAGGAGGAGGAGCAGGAGCGCTCATGGGGTCCTCTGATCTATCCCATCCCGAGTTAGTGGATCAGAGTTCTTGATCTATTTGAGACTGCAGCAAAGTCCGGTTATCTGAATAATGCACCAGAATTATTTAGAGTTTTGTTGTTTGAACGTTTTGTTGACCTCTCCTACCCTACAATGTCTGTGTGTGTAAATGAGATCTGAGGGATGTCCTGGAAATACTACGAAAACGTTGTCACTTGTGACATCCTGCAGTTGCCCAGAGAGAACCGGGAAGCGTGGAAATGCATTAAACCAAAAATGACATGTTCGAAGTTAAACCCTTGGTGATGTTGTATTAAATTTGGCTTGGGTTTGGGGCAAGGGCTGAAGCTGACTGTTATTTAACTTGAACAAACCAGCCTGTTATACTAGAGGCATAAGATGAACCTCAACCTTTGATCTTGGCTGAGAGGAGATTGTATCAGCCACAGCGTTTTTTCAGTGCTTGTCTTCTGATAACCGGAGACACGATTAATCCGAGTCAGGATGACTCGTGGGGGCTTCGCGATGGGAGGATGAGAACAAGGCAAATATTTCCTTGCCAAGTTGAGCTGTGAAGGAGGGGATCCAAGACAATGGAGAGCTGGGATCACTGCTGCAGCTCTACTAACGCCGGTGTTTTCGTAGTAAGTTTTGCAGGATTCTGTCTTTCCCCAGGGATGTGGCCTGGTGATAATGTGCTATCTCCAGATGTGCTTTCTGCTAATAGCACCAGGATGGCAGGCCCAGCAGCGTTTTAGCAGAGAAGAGGCAGGTGACTACAAGTTTCCAGGAAAAAGGCAATGACTTGTTTAACTGCAGAGGACTTTTTAATTATTGGGGTTTTTTTTCCAGTCAATCAACTTTGTCAGGATCAAAAAAAGCAATGGAGAGCCCATGGCTTGAGCTCTCAGCGAGTCCGTGACCTACATTGGTGCCTGCGTGACACACAGGTGTTGTTACTGATGGCTGAGCTAAGCCCAGAGCTGGGTGGCAGTGCTGCAGCCCCACCGTGTCGGTGCTGTGGGTTAGGTTGCTAAGAGTCATTGAGGTGCACTGGACACCCCATATACGTCCTCTGGAGGATGGAGGTGTGGGTGCAGGAGAGAAAAGGGAATCGGAGCCTGTACCGTGGGGCGAGCGCACCAAGGGAGGTTGCAGGGGTGCTGCTGTGGGGCAGGGAGCAAGCAGGACTGCACACGTCGGGTGAGAGAAGGGGAGATGGATGAAAGGGATCAGTCACATCACTGACTTGCCGGGTGGATTTTTTTTCTCCTGTCATCCCATGCCCTGCTAGAAGGTGCTCCCCTGCCTGTTAACGATTTTATTTGGCCCTGCTGACACCTGGGCTCTTTAATTAAACTCTCCAGTCCCTTCTGTCTGTGGCAACTCCTGATGATGTGTGATCGGAGGGCAGCAACCTTCCCTAAACCTCAGAGGAGCCGATTAAAACGATGCAGGCGGATGCTTTAATCCAACATACCGAGGGTGACAACAGCGAGCGCTTTCGCAGGCATCCCCCCCCTCCCCGCCCCCAGATGCTCCCTGCCAGCCTTTGGCATCCGTCGCCCGTGCGGAGCAGTCCCCCATCTCCAACGGGGGAAAAGCTGGGGTTTTGCTGCCAGGTGGGTGAGAAGAGGGATGCGGGGAAATGTGCTGATCTGGTGGGCTCCTCGGCAGTGCCACCGATGAGCGGT
>NW_009599839.1:28929-30474 GCF_000690535.1 Cariama cristata | reverse complement strand
GGGGGCCGGTCGGCCCGGCCGAGCCCCAGCCTGCTGGGATGAGGCTGCTGTAGGGTTTTTGCTGGATGGAAAAGAGCTGCGGTGCTGCTGCCCGGAGAGAGGTGGGGAGGGGAGGGCTGTCCAAGTGTGACTTTCACCCCGTGCAGGGGGTTGTCTCTGAAGAAAACTGCTCTGTTCTCTCCCCAGAGCCTCTCTGACCACACTGTCGGCGCAGACCCACCGGCAGAGAGGACAGGTCAAAGGCAGTGAGTATCTTTTTCTCTGTGTCTGTCTGTCTGCAGTGCCTCTGTGTTCAGGTTTTTTTCTGGCTTTCTCTGCATGTGAATGGATGGTCTTAATCTCTTGAAGCCCCTGAGATCTCATGGTTTGGTTTGGGTTTGTTGTTTTTTTTTTTAACCTTTGTGCTGCTCATTTTTTCTATTGGGATGGCTTCTTTATCTTTGCTCAGGTGATCTCCTGGGGTGGTTTGATAACCCGAATGTCATAATCACACCCCTCCCTTTCTGTCTCCCAAGGAGAAACCCCCAAACCACATCCATGATGAGACTGGCAAGTCTCCTTGACCGGGGTCCTTTCATAGGAGGGGGAGGTAGGATGAATGATGGAGCATGGGGCAAAAATCCTCACCGTGGACCCCTACCAGGATGCCTTTACCAGATGCCACAGATTATATTTCTAAAGTCATAACTGACTGGCTTTATTTGCAATCGGAAGAAATAGCTGTGGGTATGTCAGCCTAGCAGTGGGCTTGCATTCACGGGAAATATAGGTCTCGGCATCCGTGAAGTCAGACAGACTTTGGGATCACGGGGAAGTTTGGTGGTGCTCAGCTGTGCAGGTGGTTGTTACAGGGCTGGCGAGCCGTTGAGAGCAGGGGTGAGCAGAAGGGTGTTTTGTAACAAGACCCCAAAAAGCAGGCTGCTAGAGGGGGCTGCAAGGGAGAGGGCACCTGGCTCCGCTTCCAGCTGTCACTTCGGAGCAGCAGTGGGAAAGAGGAGTAGGGGCTGTTGGACTATAGGAATTTGTGTGCTATGGCCCCCACATGCGGGTGAGGCTGTTAATGAGGAAATTTAAAGGGGCTTAAGGAATTACAAGGATTGATTTCAGTTAAAGCGCATCGAAGCAGCCGGTCAGGGTAGGGATTAAGGAAATGTGCTCACTGGCATGTAGCGCAATCCCAGTTCCATTAATTTAGTTGGGAAGAGGCTTTGTGCGTTTTTAATGTAATCAGGTTTTAAAAGGGACGTTGCGTTGGGCAGCCCAAGCTCTGGGATCTCCCCAGGCCCCATCAGAGCGGGGTCCTGGCTCCTTTGCACACAGCCTCTGCTCTCGTCGGTTCCTTTGTCTCCTCCTCCGTTGTTCCCTCTGGGCAAGAGGGATATGGAGGTTACCTGGAGCTTGGCCCTGTCCTGGCAAATAAGAAACCTTTGCCCTTTGTTCACTATACGGTCCTGCTCTCTGTCCCGTCGGGCTCCTGACTGGTGGACCTCACCTTCACTCTCTGATGTGAGATTTGTTCCACCAGCCGCCTGTGTGCCAAGGCTC
>NW_009599839.1:28134-28915 GCF_000690535.1 Cariama cristata | reverse complement strand
TCCCTCCTTCCCTCCCCTTTGCAGACCCTGCTTCTCCTTAGTGGCTGCCCGCAGGCTCCCACCACCCCAAAGAGGAGATGCTTTCTTTGAGTTATTTTTGTGTGAGTGCTTGAGCCTGTGATGGTGAAAGGTCCAGCATCTGCAGACGCGTGAAGTCCTCCTGTTATTTTATTTGCAGTGCCAGCTTTTCCATGATGCCTGGCCAGTAACATCAGCCATGACCTGGAGGGACAGGGACAAGAGGTAGTTTGGTCTTCTTAGCAAGGTCAGCCCGGAGTTCTGCCTGTTGAGGAGAGACCTTCAGAGGTGTTGAATGATGAGTGCAATAATGCCACCTCCTGCCGCTCTGTGGTGAGCTGTGACGCCAAACTCAAATCGCTTTAGACCTGAAGCTGGACTTAACCCATGGTCCTGGTCTTAGAAGGAAATGCTGTCTCTCCTCTGTGATCATCCCTCAACTCTGAACGTCTTCCATTGAAAACCTGACCTTCTGCGCTAGGAGGCAAGGATCAAATGGGTTGAGAACAACTGGCCCTCCCTGCCGCTCTGTGGTGAGCTGTGACGCCAAACTCAAATCGCTTTAGACCTGAAGCTGGACTTAACCCATGGTCCTGGTCTTAGAAGGAAATGCTGTCTCTCCTCTGTGATCATCCCTCAACTCTGAACGTCTTCCATTGAAAACCTGACCTTCTGCGCTAGGAGGCAAGGATCAAATGGGTTGAGAACAACTGGCCCTCCTTTTTTTTTTTTGCAGAGGATTCTTTGATATATTTTTAAGTGC
>NW_009599839.1:24621-28093 GCF_000690535.1 Cariama cristata | reverse complement strand
CCGACCGCTGTCCAAGCCAGCCAGTTAAAGGGTTAACTATAACTGGATGCCTGAATGGCTGCCTTACTGATCCCACGGAGGTAACTGAAAAGACATGGTGCATCCCTCACCCCTGCCCATCCTGTCGCTGTCTACCCCGTCCAGCGAGCCTCTCAGCTCCCTGCAGTGTCCCCTCTTCCCTCCTGCCTTTCCCTTGCCTCTCCACCTCCTGTGGACCCGGTTTCTTTCCCTCTCTTTCTCCTGTGTCCTGTCTTGGAAGTCCTCACCTAGAGATCGGTGTTCCGTGAGAGACAAGCTCCTTGCTCGTGGCGCAGCATCTCTGTCCCCCATATGCTCTGATTCTCTGCTGCAGTCCCTTGATCTCAGACATCAGAGAGAAATCTGAGCAGCATTGCGGTAATGCATGTCACACCTCTTGCTGACAAATTCGTGAGCTTGCTAGAACGAACAGGGCAGGGAAGAGAAAGGTTGGGGGTAGGAGGTATCAGGAAAGGTATCAGAAAGATCCGATAGCGGACGCGGTGTCCGTTTGAACACGGCAGGTCCAGCGTGCTCAGCTAGGAACACGACACCTTGCACACCATATTTCTGCGCTGATGTTTTTGAGGTTTATGTAGCATAGCATCCCCAGACCGCCGGCCACAGGTCCATAGTTTTCAGCTGTGCAACAATTCCTGCGACTGAAGATCTCCAGGTTTTTGTGCTTCTTAAATGCTGCGAGCTGCCTGTGCTGCACCAGGGAGACACTCATTGCATTTAATTAACATTTAATTTGCTTTAAGATTACATTAAAATGTGCAATAATAGAAACTCGCTGAAGGGCGGGAGGAGAAGGGGGAAACAAGCGTGCTACAGATTGGCTCAGTCGCTGGTGCTCAAGTGTTCTGCAAGAATTGCATATGGAAGGGAAAAATACTGTACTTCCCTCAGCAGTCACAGAAAGTATTTGGCATCTGTTTGGCAGCAGGGCTCGGAGAAGGGCTTTCTCCAGCTCGGAAGTGGGTCTAGCAGCTGAGAAGTGGAGTCTGGGTCACTAAATCCTCCTCCCATGGTCCAGAGGAGAGAATGGCCTCGTTCGATGTCCGGGGAATCTAGTAGAAGAGATGCCCTTGGGCCAGAGAGGCAAATCACAGGCTCTGCCCTTCTAGAGACCATGTAAAACCATTAACCGGCACCTAGGTGTTTTTGCAAGGAGACGATGCCAGTCCCGTGTAACGCCTGCGTGTGTTACGTTTCCATCTCCCTTTGTGTTCCTCCCCGTCCCGGGGTTATGTAACGAAGGATGCTGCGGATGCGCCGGCTGTCCCAGGAAGGGGCTGGCGGAGGAGCAAAGGATCTGGGGCTGCTTTGAAATTTAGAGGAGAAAAAAGAAAAAAGCAATAAAGCTATTTTCTGCCTGGGTAAGCCTGTCAGGAAAGAGGCAGTTTTAGCCTGCTTATGTAACCCCGAGTCTAAAAAAGCTGCATGGGATCGATCCTGGCCGGGGTCTCATGGCTCTGCAGCGCAGGCTCACCGTGCAGGTGCCTTACTCCCTCTCTTCTTCCTCCAGCCCCCTCCTGCCCTCAAGCCCTGTTTTTTGTGCTGTTTCTGGTGCTGACGGGTCGTGGCGACTGATTTCTGGTATTGCTGCCCTTTGCTGTCCTCCCACACCTCACCAGAGCAGGTCTTTCCAAGAAACCATCCCAAAGCACAGCCTTTAAAAGCCTTTTTGCCAGTCGGAGCAGCTGAATGACTGCTGTGGGTGAGACTTCAGCTGCTCTGGTGCTGTGTCCGTCCTTAGCATCTGCTTGGCATCTTACCGGAGATGTTGCAGAGTCTCTCCCACAGATGAGGGAACCAAGGACACAGGTCTGATGAGGCACAGAGCCACTGAGGTTTTTTGGTTTTGTTTTCTTTTTTTTTTTTTTTTCCACTCTGGCTAGACTTATAATCATCATCTTCTTTGGTTTTCCCCTGCTCACACCCCTGCTCCCCCACATCGACCACAGGAACAGAGGGATGAGGACTCGCCTGGGCTGCCTGTCTCACAAATCAGACTCATATAATGATTTCACAGCTATTCTTCCGGACAAGCCCAACCGGGCTTTGAAGTGAGTATAGCTGCAGCATCCAACCCCATTCCTGTCCTTCCCCTCCCTGCCCACCACCCCCTCTAGTATTCTCTTCCTTTTATTGTACTTTGGATAATCTTTGACTAGTTCTTTTAGTCACAAGGAAGGAGGAAAACAAAACAGCGCTGATACAGCAGGAACAACCTCGGACAATACCTGGATCACCGATACGAGTTCTCCTGTGAGACAGGACATGCGCACGGTCCCCGCTGCTGTACGTGGGACATGTCTGCACGTACCTGAGGACATAATTTAACCCTCTGTCATCACAAATCAAAGTCTGAGCAGTTGGCTCAGTATAAGAGGTGACCAGCGACTTCAGGTCACCGTCCTCTTTGGCTAAGCCTTGCTATTAAACGCTACCAAAAAGTCCCGTGTTAGTTTGTACAACGCCTAAGGCAGGTGCTTCAGACAATCCCGAGTCCTGACT
The DNA here is from genome assembly GCF_000690535.1 of Cariama cristata. Lineage (NCBI taxonomy): Eukaryota > Metazoa > Chordata > Aves > Cariamiformes > Cariamidae > Cariama > Cariama cristata. Next base: position 25,552 of record NW_009599839.1, on the reverse strand, counting down.
TGAGCTGAGTGGGATGGGATTCATCAGATCACAAGTCACTGCTTACATCTGAGCTAAGACTCTAACCTTCCCCTGAAAGTCAGGAAAGAGAAATAAACGCTTCTGCAGGGCTGGGTTTCTTTTTGCTTGACTTTTGGCTTTTACGATGTAAATGTCTACATCTGAACTTGTTCCCTGGGCCTCCGCTTAAAGTCAGTGAGGAAAAAAAATTGGTCTGTTTTTGGGTGTGATTCATTTGGCTTATTATACCCACCTCCCTGGGGACGTGAGATGAAGAGAGTCAAGTCCCTGCAAGTCCCTTGGTGTCTTCTCACTGATTCTAAAGGGAGCCTAGGGTGGTTTGCTCACCTGGAGACCTCTACATTGTAGACTTCCAAAGTTAGGTGAGAAGAATTCCAGCCTTCCTCGGTGTCCTTGTCAAACAGCCCCAGAGAGGATCAGCAGCCATGGGTTGTCTGTAACTTGCCTCTTCCTTTCTTTACAGAAGACTGTCAACAGAGGAAGCGACAAGATGGGCAGACTCTTTTGATGTCCTTTTGTCCCATAAATGTAAGCAGAGATCAAATTCTACCTTTTTTTTTAATTTTTCTTCCCCTCGTACCCTTAATACTGGTTGTAGCTAGGGCAACGAAGTATGCATTGCATAGCACAGGAATGGTCCCTTGGGTGGTTGCTTTCTGTGGGTTCCCTTCCTGGCTGGGTGATGGCAACTGATAAAAGTCATCAGTCCAAGGTCTGGCCTTCTCCAGCTCCTGGGGATGCACTGGAGACAGGACCCCGAGGCTGTAGCAGTGCAGACCGTCCTTTGGCACGTGCCCCTGGGTCCAGTCTTTCCCCATAAGCAAATGGCAGGTTCTCAGCTTGCTAAAGCCCCCTGAGACCCGTTGACATCGGCTTTTTTTTCCCCTCCCCCCCCCCCCCCTCTCTGCGG
>NW_009599839.1:13650-24608 GCF_000690535.1 Cariama cristata | reverse complement strand
GGCAGCCTTTGCGGGGCGTGCTGCGCCAGCCTACGCCGTTCGGTAACCTTGAACACCTTGCTCCGTCGCAGGGAAACCACGCGTGGTGGCCCTCAGCAGAATCTAACTTACAGTTACCAATGCAAACCTGAACATTTCACATCTAGAAACCTTGTGCAAACGTATTATCAGCGCACCTCGCTCCATTCAGTCGTAGCAGTTCTGTTTGGGAAATATTATTCTGCTTCACCGACGTTTTCGTGCTGAGAAATTATAAACAAGATAGTGAAGTTCACAGTATAGGTTCATTAATGTGTTTCTGTTGGAGAATAGAACAAGGAGTCAAAGTTGGGGAAAAGTCAATGTGGGTGTTGAACTATTTTATTGCAATAAGGAACCGCCTGGCTCTCCTAGGGATTCAGATTTTTCTGCACTTATATTTAAAAATATAGGCGTATATATTTTAAAATGTAAGTGTAGAATTATATTATTATTTTACCTAAAGTGTAATTTTGCTGGATTTCTACTGAGATGACAACAGTTTTGGCAGGGAATTAAGTGACAACTTTAAACAGGCTGGCTGTCCAAGGCAGAAAAAGCAGTATATAATTTTAGCAGCAGTATCTTGTTGAGATCATTGCTCTTGCAGCCAGCAGAAAAAAATATATATATATGTGGTGTAGCTGGGCATGTCTAAGAGGGAACATTTCTTTTGTGGAAATTTCAGACAAGAAAGGAAAAATGCACCAAAGAGACTATAAGGTGCCTGGGGGCCGGGGGGCGGGGGGGAGGACAGGACGTTCAGAGCAGTGTTACAATTCTTTACCCCAACCCCTGTTTCTCCTTCACCAGTTCAGAAGTCAAAATTTTCCTTATTAGATACAGACTGCAGCAAAAGTGCTTTGGTTACAAAAGCCAGTGAATTTACGCATCTATGTACTGACATTATACAGACTGTTCCCTCTTCAGTTGACTGCTGCGAATGCTAAATCAAACCTTAGTTCAATTATTTCGTCCACCAGGCTCCACAAGAGTGTCTGGTTTTATTAATAAATTAGCCTTATAGAGTGATAAATGAATTATCAGAATTTTTCCTGTCTCTAGAAGAGAAAGTGATCCTGATAACTCTCTGACACCTAATGAAAAATATTCAGTTCCTAATAGCAACTGAAGGTGATCTTTAAAATTTAAATGAATATTTTTTTATCAGCAGTCATGGTGACATTGCCTGGTGATCGGTGACAAAAAAAATAATTTGTTGCTTAATAAACTACTTTCTAAAGGAATATATTACAAGTGCTCTGCACCTGAAGTTTCTGGAATTGCTAGCCTGGCAGTCAAGGGTTATCATGATGCAAATACAAAAAGCTCTGTTGAAAACAGAAGTGTTATTTTAGTTAACACTGGTTTTAAAGGAGAGAAAAGCGTATATCCATAAAAGGAATTATATTGTGAAATCATTGTGGTTTTGCTTATGTGTACTTGTATCCAAAATCCAGAATTGCCAAAAATCTGCTACGAAAGGAGAACAAAAGAGAGCTGCATTTTTGCTGTTAGAAATGTGCTGCTGTTAGACAGGTAAAGGAGTCTTGTGCCTTACCTGACCAAAATTTGAGAGTAAGAAAAGCGGTGCCAGGCCTGCCTGCGTCTGTCTGTAGCGAACCTGCCAGCTAATATTCTACTTTTAGTGCCGAGAGGAAGACAGAACTGTCTCAGTCTAATTTCTCTGTGATTGCCCAGGTGAACAATATCAGCCAGGGAAAATTTGAATTCATGCTTGGGGGCATGGATAAGCACCAGCTGGGCTCAGGGAGAATTTCCCCTGGGGCTCACGGCATCAGCAGGTAGATCAGTTCTGCTTGACACATCTGTCATAAACTCTTTCTTTGCTAGATGGACAGTTCATCTGTTTTGGAAGGGAGATTGTGATGCCGATTTCAGGGGGTTGAGTGGCGCTTGCAGCTGCGGTCAGATGTTACGGTGGTTTTGGGTCCCTTCCAGCCAACCTATTCTTTTTTGGGGGGAAAAAAACCAAACCCAAACCCAACAGAGTGCTCAAGTAGGGCTCAGGGGCTGGATGTAGCAGCTGAAAACAGGGCAGTCTTTGTGGGTAGTAGTGCAAGGGGTTGGAGAGATGCAAAAGAGAGCTCCAAGGAACAAGAAAATGGATCAGAGCTCCCTAAAGGATTCTCTGAAATGCCAAGGTGAGCAGGCTGCCCTCGTACACGGAGGAGGCTCGCAGGGCTGCAGTACTCTTTATGGGAAAGGCAAACAACTTGTACTCTTCCGCGTCCTATCTTCATGAGTCTCCAAAAGGTTTCTAAATGGAAGTGACCTGAACAGGTATCGTACATTATACAGACTCTACGGAGAGCGTCATTATGTTCATTTTTGTCAAATATCCCTAGAAGCGTGAAGGCCCTGCGGACCCCCCCCTTCCCTCTCCCCTGTGTTAATGAATGGCCTTTGTAGGTAGTGTTTGATCCTGACATGCTATTTCTGGCAGCATCTTGAGTGGAGGACTGAAAAACCCTGGGTTTTGAAGCAGTTGTGTGTCTCCAGAGATTCGCAGGCTGGGCAATTCCCCTCTGTACAGAGTGGTCTGATTTGGATTAATTCCCTGGTCCTTTAAAGAACAATTTGTGTTGACATTAGCAAGAGACCGTGAGTAGGAAAGGCAGAAGGGCACTCTCTGTCACACCCCCACCTTCCTTTTGCACTGGCAGTGGGACTTGAGCATCCCTCAGCCTAGCCCTTGTAGAGTAACCAGTGCTGAACAGCAGAACTCAGCTCAGCCCCGTTTCATTGCCAGCCCCAGACGAATAGGTCAATGCAATGATATCCCGCTTGGTTTTGCTAACGAGTGAAGCAAATCAACTTGAAACCATAGGGTCAGCCAGTTGATCAGCAGGAGCCTTGTCTGAGCCCGCTGCAAGAGACGCCAGCACAGCGTAGCGGTGTTCCCTTGGGTCAGGGCTTCTGAACGTGGCAAGCAACAGGAGAGAGGAGTTCGATGCTACTTTTGCCAAGGAATTGAGAGAGAGTCAGAGACAGATCGCATGTAGCATGCTTCCTTGGGTGCTCGGGGAGCACAAGCAGTGGTTTTAACATGGTAGATTTTGGTGTCTCTTCCCATTTTATGCCAGTGCGGATTAGCAATGGCTCCCAGGGAAGTGGAGCTCAGTGTGGTCTGCAGAGTGTGTCTGCATGCGAGTAACTGAGGAGTAATCCCCCCTCTGTACCCATGCCCAGGAGGTACAGGCTGGTCAGCCAGATGGAGATTTCTTTTGACAGGCTGCTGGAGGGAAATACAAGCAATGGCATGTCTCATTCTGCATCCCTCGCGGGGCTGGACACACGGCTTGTCATTTGTCCAGAATCCAGCAGGACAGTCTGTCCTCAGCCCTTAGTCACTTTTCAACGAAGCATCCAATGCAGAAAACCTTTGTGCTGAATTTCCATTTTTATCTCAAGGATAATTTTTTTGTTGTTGTTGGTTTTTCTCCCCTCCACCATTTTTTGTGATCTCTGTGCTCTTCTGCCCAAACTTTATTGTTGTCCTCCTCCTTCTGTTGTCTACACATTGCTCCTCTTCCTACACAGCACAGGAATATCCCAGCCTACTCCTAGTTCTTTCTAAGCCAGAACAGCATTAGCATTAGCATTGTGCTGGTGACAGGCAGCTAACATTCAATGAAGCGATGCTAAGCAGCAGTGAGAGCATGTACATATGCTGTACGGACCATTGTGGCCTTGTCTCTTCAGCCCTGGACCCAACATGCTCCATAGAGCTGATCCATTCATCTACAGCCATAAGGACTCTACCTTTATTCCCCAGGTGAAGTGCTGATTGCACCGATGGTGTGAAATGCGTGTAATAAATAAATGATTGTTGATCGCTTTCTTACTCTGACAGTGGCTAATGCTTGGTTATTAAGCTGTCTACCCGAATGATTTAAACCACTAATCTCGGCTCTTCCTCATGTTGCTGAAGCTTGCCGTAGTTAAGACCTGTGCTGTGTTTTGTGCTAGCCAGTTCAGTCCCTTCCTCCTTGCTGGAAAGGATCCACTATCCATGGCCTGAAGAACATTCGACATGGGATGTCAGGACCATCTGAGTCCCTATCTTCACATAGTCACTGATCTGCCTGGCAAGTCCCCATCTAGAAAACACAAATTCTTGTCATTGTCCATCTAATTCCCAGGTCACCTGCAGGTTATAGCTGTACGGTGCACCCCAAGATCTTGGGATGGGGTCATGTACAAGTACTTGCACAATCTTTCCTGACAATCCTCTTGTATGTTCCCTTGGTCTATTTGAACAGAGAGCATTGAACGTTTACACTACAAAAGTAAAAAGCAAACGTCTTCTGCTCCTCTTTCAGGCTCTTGAGACTCAGTAGAAGAGCTCCACTTCTTTACCTTCATCCTCTCTGCTCCGTCAGTACTGATTCGCTCCTTTGGGTTCAAGCAAGACTCACTGCTCTTGAGTCAAATTCCTGAATAAGTGTCCAACAGTTGTCTTGAAGGGCCATGCATCTATACCAGTACATTTCTTTTCTTCAAGGCCATGCCTTTAGGCTACACATTTTATGGATATCTTGTGCTGCTACAACTGAAGACTTCTTATCCTGCTTTTCATTTCCGTGCTTTTTCTGTAAAGCACCCCTTTGGAATTGCACTTCTCAGGTGCTCCAACACCTTCCAGGATATTTCAGGAGGCTGAATCAGTAGGTGATGCTTTCCTGCTTGTACCAGACTGCCATCCAATGCTGGTTGCCCCAGCAAAAAAAGCTGTCCGGTTAGGTGGGATGAGCTTTGACATGCTGATCCTTCATGAGCAATGCTTCCTTGGTAGCTGTCATGTACAGGAGGAGATTAAAGTCAACATCCAGGGCAAATTCCAGCTCCGGTGGTGGCAGTCCCCATACCTAATTGCCCTCTTGCCCTTTCAATCAGAGTTGTCATTGTTCCATGATAAACTTGTGGGCAGTGATTTACTACTGCGCAGTCAGCTGGGCTCACATCTCTAAACTCTGGCTGCCAGGCGCAGCTGTAAATGCTGGCAGGCAGTCAAAGGCGAAAGATGAAATTTGGGGAGAGCCAGGCAGCCTGGAGTCAAGGATGGCCTCTCCTGCATCCAGGGCCTCCTCTGCAAGGTCCTCCCAGGTCCAGTCTCATCACTTCCAGCTCCTCAAAGGCTGCAAGGAGGGCACGACAGGAATATACAAGGAAGTGGAGAACAGCCAGACGCTATTATTTGTCTGTCCGCTGTCTAAACTTACTTCCAAGATAAAAAGGAGCTGACTGACGTTGAGAGCAGGAGGCAGAGCATATGGAAACCTCCTGGTCCCAGAAGGGACCTGCTACGGCTGCTCTCCGGTGCAGGGCTGAACCAAACGCCTTTCTCACCTCATCAATCATGACATCCCCTTCTTTTAGCAGATATTACATTTTGCAGATACTATATTTGCCACGCAAAGCTGCTATTTCTGCAAGTGATCCTCTGTCAGTGCTAGGGCTGTTGTAAAGGAAAGCGGAGGAAAAAAAGACCAAGGTAGAGAAAGGGGAGCAAGACTTCTGCAGGGACACACAGCAGAGACTGTATAGTCATAGCAGCGTTCTTGGGTGCTGGAATATTTAACGTCAAACGTCCTAGGAACTGATGATATACAAAATGACATACATCTCGGGGAACTGCTGCTTTCTCCCTTTTGTACTTTCTTCTTTCTGAAACCTGTCAGCCTGCTGTCGTGTCCTCTCCTTTTCCTCCTGCAAAGACTCCCTGCAGTATTCTCAAGTCCTCCCCTTGCTCCCACATGGGCTCTGTGAATTTTATAGGCATTAAGGGGGACACAAGTTTTGAAAAATTTTTCTGCCTCCTAGATTTCAGGAAGGGATGCCCTAAAATGTGTCTCTCATTCACCACATTTATCTACCCATGGAAAGGCTCAAAGCAGCCGCGGGCAGCATGATCCTGACAGGTACCCTGCTCCTGGAGATGCCTTTGGCACTGTCAGCTCTGCAGGCATCTCCAGGGCGAATGTCACATTATTGCTGCAGGCTTGAACCCACAATTTGCACTGTTAATTGCTCTGCAGTGATCACGGACGAGAGCCCTCGTTTTGTCCACGGTAACGGTCCAAAATCCCGATCTTCTCCTAAAAGTGCATTAATTAAGAAGTGGCAGGACGGACGAGTTGGTATGATACAGCTATTTCTCACCCTCCTAGGGCTGACGGGAGAAGCAAGCGTAGCCGAGACGGGACGTACCCGTTGTAGTTGCCGATTGCTGTGCTCTTTGCAAGGCAGACTGCTGATGGAGCAGTTAGCAGTGCAGAGCCCGTGAAGGAGCTTTGAGAAACCTAGAGCGGAGACATTTAGCCTCTGTCTGTATTAGTCCTGTCTGGCCTAATGGCATTTCTGCCTCTCCCTTTGAGAATCTGGGCAGTCAGACATCTCCGCTGACTTACGCGCAGCCAGAAATAGGATTGTTAGTTGCTATTCAAGACCTGGAGCCATTTCTTAGGGCTTTAGGCTCAGGACTTAGAACTGAAAAATATCTCCGTGTCCTAAGTTATTACCAGAAACAAGAGAAGCAGGAATAAGATTAGGATGCACAAGGAAGAAAAAGGGCAGTGTTACATTGCTGCTTCTCCTCGTGTACCTGGTGCAGGCAAGAAAACAAGGACAAAGCTGTAAGGGAGTTTGTGGTGGATCCTGTGACATGGCCAGCCCCTGTCCCTGATGGGCTTGGGCTTGCTGTGGACATGTGAAATGACCCACGCCAACCATCAGGCATCTCCCCGTGGGCTCCGTCCCAGCTCCCACACCCCCTGCCACAGGAGGAAGGAGGGAAGGCAGCACTGCCGAGATCTCCCACAGCACAAAGGGGCAAGTGGAACCCCCAACCCACAGCATTGCAGGAGTTCAGGTCCTACAAACCCTCACCAGTCTTTGTCCATCCCTGCCAGGCACATGTGCACTTGCTCTTCTCATCCTTTCTGGGAGTCTGACCTTGCCCAGTGCATTCCTGATTCCATCGATATTTTTAGACGCTTGCTTGGAAGTAGCCAGTGCTTATTCAGGAGGTTTCCAGTCATGAACTACAAATACTCAGATCCTATAGAAAAAGACCAGGAAAAGTTAGAAACATGTTACTGGAAAAAAAAAAATAAATTAGGAGCCAAATTTATCCCAAGGCTAAACGAAGAAGAAAGGGCATGTGTGAAACCTCCAGCTACTTCAGCTCTGCTGGTGCCATTCAGGGAAAGGAAATAAAACACAATAGCTGTGTCCATAAATATGCCCAGGCAGGGGTTTAAGAGGACACAGATTGCCTAATAAATCTTTCCATATTTCTAAGCTGCCCCGGCTGACTCAAATTACATTACTGAAATGTCACAATTGCTAAGCATTAACAAGTGATAAGAACACTTTTACCACCGACTAGACAAGCAGTAATTACGCCGCGTCCTTTCCCTTTCCCCTTTATTGTAGCTGTAACAGTTAGACTCTCCGAGATCCTTCCTCTGTTTAAATAAGAACTAAAAATATGTCACAAGGCAATAAAGCAAAGTGACAGAAAACATAGGAGACAAGTCTACAGACACTAAGGTTTATTAAAGGTTTTTCTTAATGACAGACAGGACATTCCAAAGTGTTGCATTAACAAGCGCAAGAGGCTGTGGCAAAGAGACTGTATCGTTGAAGCTCGATGTTTTCAAGAGGAATTTTCAAAGGTTAGGTGCCCCAATCCTGAAGAAAACCTTTTGCCACATTTGCTGGCAAAACACTTTTTCAGAGCAACGGCAAATGTTGTTTGGCTTTGTGGCATCTTACGAGAGTCCAGCCGATGCGATGGTGTAAGTTATGGACACATCCTGGGATAGCAGACCTTGGGAGAAAAATCAAATGCTCTTTGGTAGGCAGGGGTGGATGGAAGGCTGTCTGTTAAAGAGACTGCTCCCTACCCTCTTACTCCTCCTGTTGTAACTCCCCGCGTCTCTCTTGCAGATGGGCTGGCCGCTTTCCGTGCTTTCCTGAAGACAGAGTTCAGTGAGGAAAACCTGGAGTTCTGGCTTGCCTGCGAGGACTTCAAGAAAACCCGCTCGGCAGCCAAGCTGGCCTCCAAGGCTCAGCGGATCTTCGAGGAGTTCATCGATGTGCAGGCTCCTCGAGAGGTGGGTATGCCAGCACCCCGGGCAGACAGAGCATCCCTGCGGCACAGGGAGCAGGTCCATCTCCGCCCGTTGGGACCTGCGGGGTGATGGGGGGTCGGGGACCCCTCCCTCCCCTCCCGGAGGTGATGGTGAGGAGTGGATAAGGAGGATGGGAATGCCATCCTGCCTGCTCCAGCTGCCTCTGCTCATGGTGACTCAGTCCCTGGTGAGGGCAACTACTTTGACGGTACTAAATTAGTCATAGCCAGTGAGTTCATTGGCAAACACAACCTACATTTCCTAACCTCTATGAGCTTCCGAGGAGTACATCACCTTGCTCTTCTCATTTACTATCAATTCCTGAGCAGGCTATTTAGCTCATTTCTTGCAGGACATTTTGTATAGAAGCATCCCACGAATGACTAACTTGTTGACTCTCCAGGGAGGAGTGTTTATCTGCTGACTAACTCCTAACTCAATTAGACCTCCTAAAAGATGCGAGCAATAACTCAGAGCTGAACAAAAAGTGCAGTCACAACCTGGAGCCTGGAATTAAGTCCTCTTTCACGTGCTGACAGGTTGATGCGACTGTCAGATCCTGTGTTGTGATGTTGGGTTGTGTTATTGTATTTCTAACACAACCAGGAGGGTGCTTACCGCACCTGCTCTCCCATGGAGGTCCTCCTGCTAGATGGCATGGGTGCTTGTCACGATACAGGTGCCTGCGAGGGGATCCCCCTCAAAGGGCTCTCTTTACTCCATCTCTGAACTAGGAAGGCTATTGCGAGGCCACTGAGAAGCACCCAGATTTATACCAAGGGGTGCGGGCAGCTTGGGACGTGCTTCAATCCCCATCACCCTCAGTGAGCATCTTCCTGCTGTTATTCGTGAAGCTGGATGAGATTTTCAGGACTGCAGGGCTGAATCTGGATTAGAACTGTGAGCGCAGATTGGATGCGGTCTTTCCTAAAATTTGGTCCTGTTGTCGTAATTTTGGTACGCCAGAATGTGAAATGACCCTTAAGTGACACAGAGAGCTAATCTATATTGCTGTCATCTGAGTTAAGGCAGACAGCCTTACTTTCTAGACTCCTGTAAGTTTGGACACTGGGTTAGTAACAACAAATAACATCTTTTCAGCCAGGTTTTAAACAATAACCCTAACAAACGCTGACTTTTAAAGAAAACAGGAAAACTCACGTTGTTCTTTTTGCAAACAAACGGCAGTCATAACATAAGGGTGGTTTATTTTTTCAAGTTCCTTCTCCAGATATTGTAACACAAAGCTGTTGTGGGAAAAATCAAACAATTTATTTTATAGCAACAGAGTTTAAAAACATTTAATAAGAATGTACTAACAGTTTAAACCCAGCTAAAAGTTCATTCACCCTTATATTGAGCATGTAGTGAAGAGTAAAGAGGCTAGGGAAACCTTGGTCGACAGGAGAGCAGTTAAGCTGAGTCAGCATTTTTAGAAGATGTGCTACGTAAACCCTGCTTAAGAGCCTGAATAAAAGCAGTTTGATTTCCGAACTGCTCAGATCACTATAAATCTAGTTCAACTTTTCCAAATTTGGGGCAGGATTCGTAACGCTGGATCACTAAACCCTGCAGAGTTTGGGGGGCTGTTTATGGATGGACGAGGGTAGGATCTTGGGTCTGCTGCTTGCTTTTACAGCCACGGCTGAAACGAAATGTGCCATATGAAGCAGGCCAACTGGTCACTCAGTACCAAACTCTCTTCTGATACTTTTCCCAGGTGAACATAGACTTCCAGACACGGGAACTGACAAGAAGAAATATGCAGGAGCCCTCCCTCTCTTGCTTTGACCAAGCCCAGGGGAAGGTGCACAGCCTGATGGAGAAAGACTCTTACCCCAGGTTCCTGAGATCCAAAATTTACACAGACCTGCTGTCTCAAACCCAGAGGAGGCTCAGCTAGAGCAGAGATGGGGCTCTCGGAAACCATGTGCTTCCCACAACGGCCAAAACCCATGTCTAAATGTGAACCTTTCTTGGTGTTAAAAGCTGTGGGGATGAGAAAAGAGGGAGAAGGGGAAGAGGAGGCTTCCAGAGTGTGATCCAGACGTGGTATTAGGACTCTGAGTTTCTGTGCTTCTTTTTTTGGTTAGCGGTAGCATCTTGCAGTTGTTGGCTCTCTCCAGCACAAACCCATAATCCTCTCTAGTCACAGGGTCATCTGTTGGGAAGGCAGGTTTCCTTTAAAATGACTACGTTGGTTTGTGTGTAAATAACGCCACTGCACCTTTCCATCCTTCCAGCCACCTCCCTGGCTCTTGCCTCTCCCCTGTGTTCGGAAGGGCCCTAAGGGCAGTTCTGAGACTTGTGAAGCCAAGTCCAGTCCAAAACATCATCTCCCACGCTGGCTGCTGGGGTCTGGATCCAGAGACCATGAGGAGGGAGAGAGAAGGCAAAAAGGCACACGGTTCATGCCGCTTCCCAGAGCAGAAACCGTCAGCGAGCTCAGCTCACCTTTCCATTTTGGTTGCCCACCTTATCACACCAGCTGCTACCCTGTCACAGCCCCTTATCTTCCAGGGATGGAGACTTATTTTCTGTGTGACTATCAAGGAGCTGAATTTTTCTCATGAGGAAGGTAATCCCAAAAGTTCTCGCTAAACCTAGTCAGGCAAGTCTTCTAGTGCGAGTGATTGTTTTTCATTAATATTATTTATTTGTACTGTAGTTCAGCCTTAGGACCCCAGTCGTCGTTCAGGCTTCGTTGTGCTAGGCACCGTACCAAAACCTAGCACAAAGAGGCTCCCCGGCACCCCAGAACGTAACAAGGTTCTTGGG
>NW_009599839.1:221-13631 GCF_000690535.1 Cariama cristata | reverse complement strand
GAAAGAGTCGAGAGAAGGAATGTCCCATCTGCCCCACGCTGAGACGTAAGAAGAGCACAAGACCTGTCTGCTATGGCAGAGAGCATTTTTCATGTAGTACCTGATCAGGTCATAGCAGGGAGAGGTAACATGAAAAATCACACTTATCTTTTTGTTACTTACTGATCATTGACTGTTGTTGTTACCTACCGATTGTCCACTGTGGGTTCAATGCCATGTAAAGAACTACTAAAGACACAGCCCCTGCTGCATGGTGCTTGCTTAAAAACAGGACACCGGGAAGCACGCAGTGAGCAGGACGAGTGTCCAGGTGTGAAGAAGTGTACTTTGGCCCTACGCCCACAGCCTGGATAGCCAGCTGCAGGAGAAGACTCTGCAGATGGCAGTTGTGTAGCATCTCCTCTGTGCTGGGCACAAACAGTGACCACTCGAAGGCCTCATTTCTGTGGCACTGCTGTTCCAGCTTCTTGGTTGTCAGATTCTTGCAATATTTTCTAGCGGAGAAGCAGACAGCCTGTCTGTGGATTTGAGCCTACAGACCAGAGGTCTATTTTCTTAGTTTTATGAAGGCCTGAGAAGTGACCCCATGGAGCTTTTCCTTCTCTCAGTCACCCACAGATCAGAGACTGTAAACCTCTGCTCTAGTTGAGGGTGGTGGGTAGGTTTGATACATCAGAAAGCTGGTGATAAAGGTATGGTGTAATGTGGTGTAAACTAGGTAGACCGAATTCTAAAGCTAAGCGTAACACGTTTTGAACGAGATATAAAAAGCTTGGATATTAAAAGTTACTGTTCGTGCTTTAGGTAGGAAGCAGGTTTTCAGGCTTTTTGTGAAGATGCTGTGCAGAACGTTAGGACCAACAGGTTTAGGATCAAGATAGGGCTGGTAAGCATGCTTGTTTGATTATGGAGATGTATTCCTGTGCTCTCTAAGACACTGGAGTCTAAATATGGTGCGAGTGCAAAATTTATGTTCAGTAGGGAAACCTGCTTTTTGGTACCTGGTTGGTCAGGTCTAGAATTCTCCAGTTGTTTTGTAGGAAAAGATCAGTGAAAGCTGGACACTGGAAAGTGCCCCAGATTCATCCAAGGGGTCTACATCATGCAGGGGCTCAAGCAGCCGTGAGTTCAGGTGTTCATGGGCCCATAGCTTTATGGCAAAGAGGGTACCTGGCAAAGAAGGTCTAGTGGAACAGGTGTCTGAGGAAACTTGTGCAATGCTCTGGATGGAATCAAAGACTGAAGCAAAGGATAGAGAGTCTTGCATCCAGTGGCTGTCCCTGGTGGTATCTGGGCTATAGGAAGTGGAACAGGGTCACATCACCTATACGGCCCCCTCCTGCTATAGGTGAAAGGGAAGGAGGAGGACAAACCACTCCACATTGTGGTGAAACACTCTCAATGCTTGACCTGCGAGGGAGGATGCAAAGCCACTGGCTGTGAGGGGAGGCTGGAAGGACTCTCCTTTCCAAGAAACACTGTGTCTGCTACACCTGCATAACAGAGGATGGACTGGGATCTCTCAGGGGCGGGGGTCGCTTTGGCTGAAATAGTTCCCCTTGAGATGCCCTGCGGTGCCAGTTGTACCCAATGTCACTGCGACCACAAAATGGCACAGCAACCAGTGATCCAACGTGGCAGCTCAGCTTCCCAGTGCTGTGGCATCAAACAAGCTGTGTTGCAAGGGACGAAGGAAGGCCACCTTGTCTGGCCCTGCTGCCTTCCTCCATCTCAGCCTCCTCTTGACTGCACGTGCAAAAAGCATCCCAGCACTGCCCTGGGTGTGAGAGACAGCAGCAGCAGGCTTCTGCAGTCCTTGCTTTTAAAGAGAAGGCAGAGTGCCGTGTTAACTGCCTTTTGTGGTATTTCTCATAAAGCCACGGATACACCTTCTGCGTGGGCTGGGATGATGCTGACCTCGAGTACCAGCTGATGCATCCCAGACAAGGTTTTTCAGCAAAGTGCCCCGCAGCCACCCGTGGCGCTGAGGGTCCCAGAGACAACCAGGCAGTGAGGAAACCGCAGAAACAAGATGTTTGTGTCGAGGAATGAAGAACAGAAACTCAGAAGCGAGGACAATTCCCAGGCTTCCCTGGTGGCTACAAAGGCTGGTCCTGTTCTGAGTGTGACTCCAGAAAGCCCAGGAGGTAACATCTCTCAGCAAGCTCTTCCAGCGTCGGTGCTGTCATCCTTTCAGTTTGTGTCAGAACTCATGGCAAAACTTCAAAGTAGCCAACACCCTGTAAAAACCAAACTCCCCTCTCTCTTCCATCCACCTGGGGAATTGCTTTGAGCGGGCATATTCAGAGATGCCATCGCTGCGGTGGTGACAGGAACTGTTTTCGTGCCGGCTGGTGCAGGAGAAGTGTTTTGCCCATTAAGTTGGTGTCAGATAATATCCTTCTCGGGAAACATCCTAGAGCATGGAGTGGAGCAAAAGTATTGTCTGAGGCATATGAGTCTATCACGGTTATTTTTGTTGCTGCTTTTACAGTTTCTTTCTCTTGAAGGAAAGCAGACTAGTTATTTAAAGTAATTTTTTTTTTTTTTTAAACAAGAAATTGGCACCAGCTGCTTCTTTTATGCCAAATGTCAGTCTGAAGTGAATTAAAATAGGCAGCTTGTAGCTCTTCCCCTTAAACCAGGGCTGATTAAGGAAATAATGACTGAGCCAAAGCTTCGGAAAGCACTGAGTGATGACTAATCCCCATCAAGGACAAATATCCTATCTTTGATTCATCTCTTAGTGATGTGAAAAGGATATTCATAACTTACAAACCCCATTTCCCCTTTCCACAAGCACACACCTCCAAAATTTTCATCCTGCTTCAAGTAATGTCGGAGTGTGTCATCACATGAAGAGAAGGGGAAAAAAAAAATATTTTGTTTTGCTCAGCTCTTTTTATGCCGTGTCTTTGCTGGCACGTATCCAGTCAGCTCCCAAGTCCTTTGACAACAAAAGGGAAGAAGAGTTTACAAATTGCCTTTCCCTTTTCTATAAGCTTCAGGTGGTGGTAACTCCAGAAGCAGATGCAGAACCCCAAATCTGCTTTGAGTTTCTTTCTCCTGCTTTGGCCCATCAGCCAGGTTTGGGATGATTTCCATCACTTCTACTGGACTTGTTAATGTACCAGTGGGTCCATGCCCTCCACGCTGGGAAGGTGTGAAGGGCAAAGTCCCACCAGTCTAAGCAGGGGAGGGAAATGGGTGCGTGTGTCTGCGGGTGTGGGTGGGTGAGAGTGCATGTGACTTCATGTGTATGGTATTTAGTGTCTCCTACTAGAGAAGCTTTTCTGAGACATAGATGTGCATGTTAAAATAGGAGAATTAGGCATAAATGACATAAAATGAGATTTTTAGCCAGTGTTGTGTTTGCCTCGTGTGTAAGTTTGACTAGTAATAAGAGATGTAAAACTCTGCTAGGCTTCCAGTTACCCATAAAGCACATGTATCAAACTGAACTGAATGTTCACTGATAGACACAAACCCAAAATGTTTACAGCATTCAGAGCAATAGCAAAGCATACCTCATGCCAGTCCTGGAGTGCCTCTCACCCATCAGTGCAAGCTCTCCCCTCCCAGGGGCCTCTTGCTTCTCCCTCCAAACCCCTCTCTCCTTCTCAGTCCTCTCCTGGTAGTCTTCCCTCCTCCTCCTCCTCCTCCTTACGGTTTCCTCCCTGAAGCACTCCTGTCCATGCCAACCTTCCTCTCCACCAGCACTCTTTGTCCCCATATATCTGAGCCTGGGTCTCACATAACCTCCTCCCCTGCCCTCCTGTTTGCATCCCCTCCATCCCCATCTATCCCCTCCTGTTTGCATCCCCTCCATCCCCATCTATCCCCTCCTCTCTTCTTTGCCTTTTACTTCCCCAAACACTTGTCTCTGGTCTTGCCACCCCTCTCCTACATACCTCCTACTGTCACTATAAAGCTCCTAGTTGCTATTTCTTGCCCATTATATAAGAAGAAATCGCTTCACACAATTTCTGCATTATCTTTCATTCCTGGGGCTGCTGCAGTTGTCGTCTTCCTTGGTACTGTGTTTTCTCCGGCATCGAAGCATTATATCACAGAACTGGAATTAAAGTACATTTTGCTGCTAGACCAGAATGCTTTTCTCTACCACGCACCCCTCGAGCTTTGCAGAGGCTCGTCTTGTCCCCAGTATCGTGTCTTCTTCTTCTCATCCACGCTCCACCTGCTGTGGTTGTGGCAGGGGCTGGCTAACTGAGGGCAGCCGTGCTGCGTGGAGGCAGCGGCAGCTTCAGCAAGGTCACAGCTGTGCTTCCTCTTGGCTTTCTGATATAAACAAAAAACCCGTGTAAATAAAGGTGTGTGTGTGTTACATTTGCTTAGTAAAGTCAGTCGTTCTGCTCTGTGCCTCCTCTTGGTTTTACTGGAAGGATGTATCTCTACTTTGAGACTGCAGTAAACTCAACTGGAGTTTGGGGAACTGAGAGTATGGGAGGGAGGTGGTAAAAGGGAATGAGCTTATTACTGAAAACCCCCTACATTTCTGGAAAAAAAGGCACAGAAGAAAAGGCAGAGGGACCTGGTGTACCAGGGAGATATGGGAACCAGCCACGGTGTGAATCTCCAGTAGTCCCACAGCTCCCAGCTTGCATCATGTGCTACGTGCCCCGGGCTGGACCCAAAATATGACAGGTGAGGAGCAGCTCAGCTCTGCACTTACAGTGTAGATAACAGTGTTACTGTAAGATAAATGTCTTCACGTTGCTCTATCCAGCTAAAAAGCAATGAGGGGAAGGAGGTAACTTGTGTTGTGTTTACTTATCCAGTCCTCTGCGGGATTACCGGTAATGAAGAGAGCAGCGTACGAGTACTCCCTGAGGTAGATCCCCCTTCCTTAAAAACCACGATCAAGGTATCTCATCCTTCTATCACCTCTCTCCCCCTTCCTCTACAAGCAACCTCAATCAGACACGCAGAGTTCAGTTTTTTCTTTAAGCTCCCTGGCACCTTCACCTTCGGTGGGATGGCAGGGTCCCAGCGGCAGTAGGGGCTTTGAGGACCCGACCCAAAACTCAAGCACTAAATGAGATGCAGTTTAAGATGTCTTTGTTCCTTTGGAAACACAATTGCAGTGGCTCAGAAGAGATTTACGATGGCGTTACTGTACAGAGTGAACTCAGCAGTGAGCCCCACCAGCTAGCTGGGAAGAAAGACCAACTCTTTTAAGACCTTACCTACGCCACATTTTTCTTTTAATTAGGTCTTAATGCCATAACTGCCTCCGCAGTGTCTGGGTGCTGCTGGTGTTGGTAGATAACAGCAGGAGGTGTTTGGGCAGGACATGCAGGCTGTTCAGTCTGATTCCTTCCCGTTGATGGAAAGGCATGAGCTCAGGTTTGGTTTGACCTTCCCTCTCGTTTGTTAGACTCACCTTCCCCTAACAAGGCTGGAGAAGCTCCCCAGCCATACCAGATGCCCGACCGGCAACGATAGCCCCCCTGAGTCGTCTCACCGTGTTGTAAAGTGTTTCTCACCCGTACTGTATAGAGACAGTGAGGACGTAATAAACAGCCTGAGAACTACTCGCTCTGTGCCCAAGTGTCTGAAAATGATGTGAGTCGAGCAGGTTTTCCTGCATGGAGAAGAAAGTAAGAACAGCAAGCCTGGGGCTGGAGGGTGTCTCCTAGCAGAATTGTTGAGGAAGCAAAGGATGGGAGAAGCTTGTGCCTTCTTGGACCCTGTCCTTATCCTTCTGTGTGCTGGTTTCACTGGTGCAGATGTGCTGGATGGGGCAGCGAAGGAGGGATGCATTAAGTCTAAGCAGTATCATCTGTTGAAGCAGTTTAGATACAGTCTCCCTAGAGGTACAGTTTGGGGAGATGAGTCAGAGATAGTGTCAGTAGGATCTAGGAGACTATAAAGAAGGTAAATCTGAAGAACTTCCCATCAGTGCATTGCTGTCCTTTTCTGGGTACACCTTGCTACTGCCTGTAATGGATTGCCCACCCCAAATCCCCAAACCAAGGACCTGAGCACAAAGAGCATCAGGAGCAGTTGTTCTTGGAGAAGGCTGCAAGCAAAGCTCCCCTGCAGCGAGGGGCTGCTGGTGTCTGCCCGGGATGTAGCTGCGGTCAGAGTCGAGCAGGAGCAGGAGTGCTGGCTTCAGCCCAGGGAGACAGGCAGCAGGGAGAGTGGTGATGGCCAGCACTGACGGATGGCATGAGCAGCCCTTAGTTGCAGACAAATTACCCGCTTCCCTGAACCAAGTACCTCGTGGAAACACAGGTAAACCTCCAGGACCTTCCTGGAGGTGAAGCTAGGGCCGCAGTAGCAGGTTACTGCTTGTTCAGTGATGCTCCAGAGGGAAAATGGAAAACCTCTCTCCCTGCTGGGAGCATGGCAGGGGGACACGGGGCTGCCAAGCCAGCCGTTTGGCTTTCTCCATCCTGACTGCCTCCGTGCACATCCTGCCATCCTGCAGAGAGAAGCAGCGATGGCTGGGGAGCAAACGCTCTCTATCAGCCCATGAAACCCACTGACATGCAGCCTGAAGTGGCTGTGGCAAAGGTGGCACAGCTGGGGCATCAGCCTTTCCCGGGGACCTCGTGCCACGAGTGGCACGGCTCCCACTGCCCCTCTGGTAGCGTTTCAGTCATGCTGCCTTATTGCCAAACGTGAAGACAAGTGCCAGGTCTGCTTCCCGTACCAGGACGAGCAGTGGAGGGGACACGCACAAGGTCTCCCAGCAAACGGAGCAGTGTGGATGGATCAAGAATGATCAGGCCATGAAGAGCAAACAAATGCTTTCTCCAGGCTACGAAAAGCAGCCCCAGGCTCCAGCCCACAGCTCGCATCGATATCTCGGCTTGATCCATCCTTGGGGGATAAACTGGGGAGAGATGAGCAGGAACAGGCTGGTGAGTCACCAGCAAGGTCCAGGATGAGGGCTGGCAGCGGGGATGGGGACAAACAAGTAAGGAACAGGGAAGGCACGTCTGGGGACCAGGGCACACATGAGCTAGAGATGAACAGCAAGAGCTGGAGAAGTCAGAGTGACTTGGTGAGTCCCAAGGGCCAGCTTAGGGAGTCTGGAGGAGCCTGGGCTTAATGGGGAAGGGTTGGGCAGCAGCTGAGGGCAATTCTGGGTACTAAAGGGGGAAGGGGAGGTATTAGTAGGGGCAGAGCTCAGAGTGAGGGCAGTTGGGGGGGTTGTTTGAGTGTTAGCAGAAAATTGCATGGTAGGAGATCTGTTGTAGAGTGGGGCTGCTAGCCACCTAGAGAAAAGGCTTCTTCAGTGGGGAAGGGCTGAGACCGAGGAGAGCATCTCCTGAGCAGGTCTGGCAAGCAAGGGGGGGCGGTGCCCTGGATCCCATCTGGCCCTGGGCACACCGAGGACACCCCTCGCCCACCCTCCCTGGCAAAAGGTGAGTGGTTGCTATGTGGTCCGCACAGGGTTGCATTTAAAAAACAAAAATTAAATGAGCTTGTTTTTCTCTGGAAATTGGTGCAGTTGAATTAATCAGTCCCTCTGTCTTCTTTCTATCCTCCTTTTTTTGCCCTAATTCCTTTCCCTTCTTTTATTGTTTTTCCTTTTCATCTGCTGCTTCTTCCCTCTAAGCCTGTCTCTGAGCCAAAACAATTTGCATGCATCCAAGGAAGGATCTGCCATTAGTGCTGCTCAGTCTCTCCTCTTAGTTAGGATATATTTAGCCATCGTCTTTGGTGGTTTTTGTTTTTTATTTTTTTTTCTGTTCTATGGCTTTAAAGAGCAGGTGCTGGGAACAGAAAGAGAACGTTAAAAATACCTGCTGTCAGATACCTCTCCCTAGGCAGATGTGCTCCAGCACTGTGCAAAGCGAGCACGTGAGCAGAGTGGATAACAGCTGCCCCTTGAAAAGCTCATTTGTGATTCTAATTCTTTTTTATTTTTTTTTATTTCAATAATCTCTTTCCGCACTGCTACAAATTTCCAGAGCAGCTATTTCCTCTCATGCTTCATGTGAATGCAGTGTGCGCTTTTGTTGGGAATCGATTAGATGCCCCGTGGGATAGGGCGAGGGTCTGTTGTCCCACAGGAGCGTGGGCAGCTACCTCCCCTGCAACGGGGCAGGGGTTACCCTGGGCAGGGAGGCACCGATGGAGCAAGGCTCACCTGCACCCACATGGACACGGCATCGCGCAGCAGCCCCCGACCATCTCTGTCTCCTCAGCTGTGCCCATGGCCAAGACCCAGCTGCAGTGCGGCTCCTTGGGGACCCCTTGCAAACACCTCGTTGCTGTTGCGGCATCGGCCGCTTCCCGGTTCCTCCCGGGCACCATCACCAGCTTCCGAGAGATGCTGTGCTCCTGCCTGCACAGCAGCAACCTCCCGTCATGGGTGACCCCCTGCCAGCACCCCTTTCCCCATCTCCTTTGTCTACATCTCTCCTTAAACACAACCAGAGCTCAACAACGCCTTGCTGGTGGAGGAAGGGGCTGTGCAACATAAGCAGTGCCTGTAAGTCTCTCCCTTCTACTCCTTTGCATTCAGCATCTCCCTAATTTCACGCACACAGCTCCAGGGGGTTTGTCAGGCTTCTGGTAGTCTCTGCTGAAGCAAAGCAGGGAGCGTGTGGTGCTGTCTTCAGGTTTTACCACTCCTGATTGCCACCTTGGGGGTTCCCCATCGCTTTAGGAGCGATCGGATGTCGGGCTCCTCAGTGAGCCTGCCTGGCCCACATCTTCAGTGATGCAGCGAGACTCCAGCAGTGTGGCTCACCCTGGCTCTTCCTCCTCCTCCTCCCTACCTCCCCTTCCCATCCGTTTCTGTACCCTCCCCTTCTTATTCCACTCAAACCATATAAAAAGACAAAACTACCCGGGACCACAATCTCTCCTCAGAGCTTGGCTGTGCGTTGGGGCACATGTGCAAGGGCGCTTTGCACCCCGTCAGCAGGCCCTCCTTGTTTCCCTGTTACCTGCCTCATTTGTGTAGGTTTGGGGCTGAAAACTTTATTTTCCTATTTTTCCAGGTTGCTGGCACTTTTCAAATACTAGCCCAGAAACAACAGCAGCAATAACGGGCTGAGAGGTTTTGTGTTTTGCTTCTGTTGGGGAAGGCCGGTAGCTGTATCCCTGCAAACGCCGGTGCTGCGCTGGCAAAGAGCGGCTGCGGATGCGGCTCTCCCACCGTAGGTGCCTCCACGGTCCAGCCATCTCCCAGGCCAAGCATGCAGGGTCCCCCCAGCGCACCCTGCCTGGGTTGCCAGGACCTCCTTGGTGGAAATGAAACCCCAAGAGAGCAGGTCCCGATGGATGGGAGGTGGGCTTTATGTCGGCAAGGCTGCGGCACAGTTACGGGAAGGGAGCCCGGCCCCAGGCGTTGCGACACAAATGAGGGTGTTTTTTTTTCTTTTTTATGTTCCAAAACAAGGACTGATAATACAGGCAACTGAGCTGGGGCTGCGGGAGGCTGCAAAGTTAAATGAGACAGGAAGCACGTAATTAAATTAGATATAGAGCGGCATAAAGACATCTGAGTACACAGACGTCGTTGGGTTCCGAGGCTATTGCATAACCCTGCTGAAGAGCTCTGCGTTATTTTACTGCGTGCCACGCTGGCGAGCTGCCTATCCTTCAACGGCATCTCCCACCCCATCGAAGGGGAGAGTTAAAAAAGCTGCCCCAAGGGAGCAGAGCTGCTGGTTGGTGGTTTGGGCCGGGGTTGTGATCTGTCCTGGCCTTGGTGTGGAACGCATTGCCGGAACAGCCTGATCCCATTCCTGCACCGGGGCTCAGACCCACGCGCGTGGTACTGGCGCTGTGCCGTGTCCCAGAGCCGTGCAGTGGTTCAAAAACCCAAGTGTGGGACTCTGTCGTGAGCCTGGCGGTTCCTACGGCTTTGGGCATCTTCTGGCTGAGCGACTGCGGTACCCAAGAAGACGCAGCCTTTGGTTGACTCTTTCTCTCCCACTGAGGTTTTATAGGGGTCTCTCCCTGCCGTGGGGGCTTGAAAGGACCAAGGTCCCACCACAGGTATTTCTTCACTTCTGCCTTGCCATCAGCTTTGCCACACCTAAGCCAAGCGCTTCAAAAGCTGCTACAGAGGGGACACGGTAAAAACCACACGTGCGCTTACCCAATGCACTTTATGGGGAAAAAGCAGTGGGGAGACAGGGGCTGAAGAAAAACGGGGGGGTCAGCAGGCTGTATTACCAAGGCAGAGATGTGCAGAGCTTCTCCGCTCTGGCTCATACCACCTGTGCTCCTCTCCCATGGGCCGTGGCTGTTGCCGCCGTCCCGGCTGTGTGTTTGCCATACGGTTACGTTCCACTGGCTGATTCGAGCAGCACGTGGCTCCCAGCACAGCAGCTGTCTCGGGGACCACGGACTTGCTGCCAGAAATCATCTGTCCTGCGTGTCTGTAACATGTAGCCAGGCTCCTGGAGTGTTTTTTTTTTCTCTCAGCATAACCTGCTCATGGGATGCCTCAAACATGGAGGAAAGTCACCAGAGCATCTTGTGACTTTGCAAATCTGCAGGTGGGAGAAAGGGCTGCAGCGTGCAAGCACAGTTTTAAAGGGAAAAAGGACACAGATGAGGTCCCGCTTAACACCCGGCACGCCCCAAAATGATGAGACAAAACAACACCAGGGCATCGCTGAGCATCGCATCTGTGCAGAAAACTGAGGAGGAGATGGAGATGTAGATAATGGAGGAGAAGGGACATTACCTCCTCAGGCCCATGGTGGTTGTTGGCCAACCGCTGCAGCTGGGAGGTGAGTGCAAATGGTACGGGTGCGAGGCCAGTGCCCAAACACCCAGGTGTGCCCCTCTCCTGTGGGTACCCGGAGCCTGTACCCACGTCAGCATGGCACTGCCGCTGCCACACCAGTGCTCCCAGAATGGGCCTGAGCTGGGGTGGAGCACCAGGCTGATGTGGCCAAGCACTTCCAAAACCCGTGTTGGATCGAGTGATGCTCATGCTGTGGGCATGCACAGACCTTCTTAGCATCTGTACAGGAAAAGGCAATCTTACAGCCCTCTCACCTTTACTCTTCCCCTTCTTGCCTTAAATCCATGGCAAGAATCACAGCTCTAATCACGGGTTTAAGGCACAGGGAAGACGTGAACGAGAGCTTTCTGTAGCTGCAAACATTTATCTGTAGCTGAATATCTGCTAACTAAGAAGCCTTAAAATTGTTTAGTCAAGTGAAAAAAAAAACAGAGCTGTTGGGAAAGAGGCTGCTTGTCATTAAAGCCGAGATAGGAGCTAAAAATGTGTGTGTAGTCATTAGTCCTGATGCATCTTTTCTGGCTAGCTGTGGGCAAGAAAATGCAGTCGCTTTTTCTAAGTGATGGGAGAGAGACAGGAGTCCCCATTACCACTCAAGGGAGCTGAGGTGCCTAGTGCTCCTCAGAAAGTCTCCAGTCTTGATTTCCTTGTGCTTCTGCTCCCTGAAGGCAGCTCGTGAGGAGCCTTTCTCCCCGGCCCAGGGCCGAGATGGCTGCGTGCTGCCACCTCCCCTCGCACAGCTCATCTCCCACGGGTGAGATACTCCAGCAATGTCCCTCATGTGATTAATGCAGGCAGCGAGAGAAGGAGACAACCTGAGCTCTGGAAAAACGTCTGTGCTGGCTGCAGAGGTGGTAATAGCAGGGACCAAGTGGGGAGGAAGGAAGAGGATGAGGAGTAGAGATGGCAGCTCTTGCCTTTGCCCTGGGATGACCGTGGGCAGGAGGATTTAGGGGAGCTCCCTCCCAGAGCCACCGACCAGGGAACCGCAGGGAGGGCAGCTCGCCGGGACCCTGCGTGAGCCTGACCTTGGCATGGGGGACCTGTTGGCTGGCACGGACCTCTCTGCTTCTTGCACCAGACCTTGGGGTTCACTGGTGTGCAGTGTTTGACGCTGCTTTAACTCCTTCTGTTTTGCTGGTTCCGTCCATTCCCTCCAGTTTCCAACCTCTCCCCTGCTTTTAGTCTCTTCTTTCCATCTCCAGTTGTCGTTAGGATCCACCTTTATCAGATGCTTTCCCACGCTTCGCTCTGACTTTCTTTGATGCGCATCCCCTCTCCTCCCACTGCAGACCCAGCAGAGACTTTGTGATGAACCGTAACTTCTGCCAGCACCCGGGGTCAGACTTTGGCCCTTAATAATTCTAGCTGCGGACTGGCAGTGTAATTTGGGGGGATGTGGAAACACCACACCCTTCTGCTCTACCTGCAGCGCGAGGGGGGTGTATTGCATCGCCCTGGGGAGCACAAACCCTTCCTCCAGGCTTTGCATTTGCCCCTGGGATGCTGCAAAACCAGCCTGACTTTGCTGGGGACTGGCATCCTCTGTTAAACCACTTGGGGAAAAGCATGCTGCTGCAGCGCTTGGGAGGATTAGAATCCCTCGGGCAGCAGGACAGAGCTGACGAATTGCCGTGCGTTACGGCGTCTGTCCTGTCCCTCTCACATCTCCCCATCTGCGTACCAACCCGCCGGCGGTTACTCAGCAGGCTCCGTACGTCGGTAGGAACGAGCCTGGTTTTTTCCTGTTATCGAGGAAGCAGTTATGACTGTGATGCTCAAGGCCAAGCTTGGACCTCCTACTCCCCCCTCCCTCAACAGCACAAAAGAAACCTACCTAAGCCGTTATCTTCCCCGGGCGTTGCCAGAACAGCTTTTGGTTGGCTGGAGGCTGAAGCAATGCTGGGTCCCCCTCCCAGCTCTCCCGCCTCCCACTCGATATAAAGCAGGGCTCCTCGCCGTTTTTTTCCAGCTGACAGTGCCTGTTGCGTGCCCCTGACGCTGCCGTAAGGACCCGATGAGTTGCTGGATGCCTGGGTGCCCAGCTCTCAGCATGTGCCGAGGGTTAGCCGCGCTCCCCATCACTTGCCTGGAAAGGTAAGGGGCTTCACCATGCCACAGTTCTGGGATGCAGAGGGTTAGCTGGAAAAGATGCACCTAACTTCGGAGCGGCTGGGCCAGCCTCTGCTGCTGCGGCCGTGATGTTTTGGTAGAAATTGGGGTGCAGATTGCAAGGAAACACACAGCGAAGTATGGTCCGAGTGATTTGTTTTGGCTGCATCTGGTCTGCTCCCCAGGAGGGGAATGCAGAGGTAAAACACGCAGAGGGAAAGGAGGCTGGAGAGTGCTGCCTTGCCTGTGTCTGTGCGTGCAAACACACGAGGGTTGCTTTTCTGCCTCTGTCTCCGCAGAACTTGCTTCAAGTTGACAGCAGCAGGAGTATTTTTGTCAACACGGTTGAAATGTTAAGTGACATGTTGCTCCTCCTGCCAAACATGGCTACAAAGCCCCATGCTACTGGCTTGACATTTAAACACTTATTTTTATATGAGTGCCTTGGGATGCCTGAATGAGCTGGGGCACACAAATAGCAGTGGGGCCGCACGCTGCCTTGGGGAGGGGGGGACCCCTGGGAGAGGAGCTGATTTAGCAGCAGCTCCTGC
>NW_009599839.1:0-203 GCF_000690535.1 Cariama cristata | reverse complement strand
GGGGGGGTCCCCCCGCCGCAGAGCCACGGTGACAGGCAGTAGCATCCCAGGCTCTGGTAGAGGGGTTCTGGCACGGGAGCGTTGTGCTGCTACCGGATTCGCTGGGTCTCGAAGACATGGGGTAGGTGGATGATGCTGCTGGGGAGTGTAGACATCTTCATGGCACGGTAGCAGGCTCCTGGTGACTCCGGGTCACCCTAAAA
>NW_009599838.1:24700-28067 GCF_000690535.1 Cariama cristata | reverse complement strand
GCTCCCTCAGGGGCAGCCCTGGGGGTCGATGCCGCCGGCCCTCCACCCTCACGGGAATCCGCGCTTCAGCCCCAGCCGCTCCCCTGGAGCAGCACAAATCCCCTAGGAAGTTGTTCCATGTGAACTGCTCCCTAACCCCCCCTGGCCAGCTCTCCTGGAAGTTGACTGTCAATTACGTGAAAGCGTAAATCTGGGCTACCCTTGCTTGACAGAAAAACGTACTTTTAGACTCACAGAATCATTATGGTTGGAAGAGACCTCAAAGATCACCAAGTCCAACCGTATACCTGCTGCCACCATGCCCACTAAACCATGTCTCGAAGCGCCACATCTGAACGTTTTTTGAACACCTCCAGGGACGGTGACTCCACCACCTCCCTGGGGAGCCTGTTCCAATGCCTAACGACTCTTTAGTACTTTTGTTTGTCGTGTTTGCTGGCAGGACAGGAGCAAGCGTAAAGCTGCTGCGTTAACTGGCCGGGCCGTCGCTCGTGGGGCTACGGCAGCCCTGCGGGCGTTTGCCACGAAGTCTGACCTCCCTCAGAGGTGAGAAACCCCTCGTTTGGTGGCCACAGCCAGGAGCTCGCCTGGCGGCAAGTCAGACCTTCCCGATTTATCCCATCGGATTAAAGAAGACGTTAAATATCAGTCAGAGGAAAGACAGCCGCGAAGAAAATCTTCCACGTGTGAACGGGCTGAAAATTAGCACGCGGATTTAAAATCCACTTCACAAGTCACTCAGTGCAGCCTGGAAGCACTGTGGGCATGCAGTCCCACTAAAGCCAGAGCATTCCTAGAAATCACGGGAGTTGTAGACCCTCATCCAACGTTTAAACTTACTAAAAGGTTTTAAAAAAGCAGCTGAATATGAGTTGACTGTGCAGCAACATTTTTTAAGTGCAAAGGCTTTTGTTTTTTTCCTTGGACATGTGGAAGAAAGTTTTTATTCCTTTATTTCTTAGTATTTCTTACTAATGCTCCCTCCCTTCCCCAAGGAGGAGTTACTGCATTTGCCACTGATTCTGAATGGTCTATTTAGACTTGTGTATTTCTAAAAATTGGAGTAAATCTGGGAAAAAAAGAAACACAAGATGGTTCCTTTTGTCCCTTCTTGGTTTTGATTTGCTATAGTGATGCTGTAGCACCCAAAGAAGTTACTCTGGCTCCAGAGCACAGGGAAATGCTAAAACTCAGTAACTCAAAATAGGATCACCAAAAACAACTAGAAAGATGTTTCTTTCGCATTCCATCTCTTTATCTGGACTTTTCTGAGGGAACTGCCTTTTCCCACACAAGCCAGCTTCAAACCCAGCAATTTCACATTTTTCCCCTCTAACATTTTTTTCTTGCTCTTTTTATCTGTCCCTCTAATTATGAAGTAACCGAAATGTTAATTTATTGCCATCTTGGCATTCCCTGGAACCGCGCTGATGGGAATCCGGCTGCCTTCAACCACTTCCACGGCCAAACAGTGACTTTGGGAACGTGTGTTTGCTGTACCCGCCGTTCTTCATGCCGCTGGCATCGCTGCTGCCGCCCTGCCTTGGAATGGTTCTTTTTGTATTTTCCAGCTCCTGTTATGCTTGGAGGACAGTTTAATCGTGTGGTAAGTTATCCATAAGCAAGGCCCCTTTTCTGAACCGTGCTGTGATTTACGTACTTTAGGTTCACTGGCCCTGTAAAGGTAAGAGTCAAGTTTCACGCATGAGAAATGCAGCTGGGAACGTGGGTTAGCCGCTGCCTTCTAGCACAAGTATCTCGTGTTTTCACATTATTGCCCCCTTTGGGAGATCTAATGTGAGAGGTTCCTGCCCTCCTCTCCCCTCATCCTCCTGGAGCTTTACTGTCCCAGCACTGCTATTCATCAGTTGTGGGTGGTGATGCTTTTAAGCCCAGCCTGCAAAGAAAAAAAAAAACCAAACCAACCCCACAGGCTCTTTTTCCGTACCCAGGTCAGAGCACAACCACGCAGAATTGAAGGGGCACTGGGGGAGAAGAGGTGAGCGGCCAAGAAAGGTGGCAGGGTCGGGGACTTGCTCAGCAGGACCTGCCACTGGCAAAACAGCAACGTGGACTCCCAGGCTCACATCTGTCCCGTTGGCCCCTGGCAGAGGACAGGTCCCGAGGGCCCACCAGGAACCACAGCCACCTTTGCTGTCCAGGACATCCCCAGATAGCAGCGAGAGGCTCCTGCAGGAGCGCCCACCTCTGTCCACGTTAATCTAACAGAGAATGATGACCTGGGCTTGAGACTTCAACTCCATCACTATTTTTCCTCATCAAACCATTCAAGGCCCCACTGAAAGTTACGCATTTCTTTTTCTCTGGCTTCGCCTGTGGAATTTAGAACTGCTGCCCAAACTCACTCTTTCACAACCGGGTTTAAAAGTTAAAAGAAGGAAGCGCTTCACAGCCCCCAGGTATTTTTGTAGGCTGTCAACATAAAATATAAGTTGGCACCTAAAAAGAGCTCTTCTGAGAACAGCATCCCTGCACAGCATCCTTTCAGCATTAACTCTTAACAATGTCTGCTCCCGCTAGCACAAATTTAAACTGTCCTCAAAGCCCTCAGAAACCAGAACCTCAGAAAGGTCTTGATGGAGGGAAGTACTTTGATACGTATGGAAGCCCTTACTAATCAGCAGATGCTCAGCTTAAAATGATCTGGTAAGGGCTTTGCCGAGTCAGGACCAAAACACAGAGCTATGAGATATTTTAATATGGGATATTGAAAATGCTTCTGCTCTAAGCACTTGTACAGGAAGGTATAAAGCTGACATCTAGATATTCTAAGATTTGGGAGAGGAATTTTTCCCCTTCAACAACGCACAGAATGTAAAAGTGAAAAAATACTGCTCGTCTTTTAGCAATAGCTGCTGGTGAGGACTTCAAAGAGTTAACACTAGACAACGAATTTCAGTTGTTCAGCTGATTCTGCAGATCGAGGTGAAACCTGACAGCCTGACTTTTCTATGTAGAGAGTATTAGGGGAGTACTTCACTGAGCAGAATCTCGCCACCAGCTACTAATAGAAGAGTTGTTCTTCACAAACTTACACAAAAGCTACGAGCCGAGTTTTTACTGCAGAGGAAAAGCCGTAATCAAGGCCTTGTCCTTTTCCTGCCTGCACTCCCAGTTCATGCATCTCAAATTTGGGACTTCTTGAACGTTATTCTTGCAAAATGAAGCAGCTCTCCTTTATAAAGTGCGTTCTGCCCCTTGCACAAATAGATCCTACCCCTCTCTTCTTCCTCAGGAAAGGAGCATGAAGGGGACAGGCAGCAGAAGACTGTCCAAGAGACAGATGGCAAAATACATCTTCCCAGGAGAAGAAAATTAGCACCCCTCCCAGGCGTATCCCCTCTCC
>NW_009599838.1:19420-24669 GCF_000690535.1 Cariama cristata | reverse complement strand
GAAGCCCCGAGGCAGGGGGAGCAATACAGGCAGGCTGATGAAAAGCTAGAGTGTGACTTGGAAGCCTGAGCTGCTGCAGATCCCACCACAGTGCTGCTCTTCTAGCCAGGAGCCAGAAAAAATGGAAACCACTTCTCCACCTAGAGAGGCCAAGAAATCCGATGGGTTAGTAGGTGGAGGGAAAGGTTAAACTCCCGGGGACCTGTCGTGTATTGGGCTCAACACCCTCGAAGCTTTGCTCACGGCATGGGATGGGCCCAGCTACAGACTGAAGGACAACCAAAGCTGAGAAGAGCAGCAAGGAAAATTTGGATGTATCGTATTGCCAAAGACTTACTACTAAATGCAATTCCCAACCTTGTCTTCACAAGGAACACGCACTGCTCAAGCTCTTAAAAATTAAGACTGGGGTGATTTATTAATCTTGTTAAGAACTCTGATACAAAGCACAGTAAAAGGCCACAGACCAGTAAATAAAATGTGGCTTCTGGCCACCTTATAAATGCTGCTACAGTACTACCAGTAGAACAGACTCACTCTCACACCAGTTCAAGCAAGTAGTTCAGCTGGCAAATAAAAGTTCCATTCACTTATCAGTTTAAAAAGTTTAATAAAGCTTTAAGTATTTGCTGGTTTAAATGCTACCAATTTCCAAGATGGATTCACGATTAAGTTAAGTGAGATCTAAAGAAAGTTACTAGGTTTGGAAGGCAAGACTGTTCCTAAGCCAGAGGAAACACTTCTGACCGTATAAGATCGCAAGAGTAGCAGACTGTATTATAGGCCTCAAGTCACTTAAATTTATACAGGTTATTAGCATTATCTGTAAATATACAATATAAACAATTGTACATACACGGCATATAGCTTTGTTCTCCAGAACAGTAGACAACTCTTTAGCTTAAGACTCCGCCTACCAAAACAAAAAGGCACATCTGAACAAGATGCATGCTAAGTACTAGGGATCCTTTCCAATATCCGAGACAGGTAGTCCTTGTTCATCCTTTCTCAAAATAAATCAAGATCAACTGAATATTTTGGTATTTAGATTTCAACCTACTTTTCTTTTTTGTCTTCAGCAGCAAATCAATGGCAATTAAGACATGGCATTAAAATATTCGAGAACAGTAGCTGTCACTCATGAACCTCCAAGCTTACACAAAGTTAGAAGGCAAGTGGCCAGAGGTTTAAAATCGGTAACACTGCATATCCTCGTGTTGTGTAATCATCCCGTTGTTCGTTTTTCTTTTTTTTTAATTAAAAAAAAAAAGGCCACTAGTGCTCAAATTTGAAAAAATTCCACAGACACACCTTTTTTGGCTCAGTGCAATTAAATGATGTCAGTTTAAATTCCTTTAGTGTAGTTTACAGTGCAAAAGATATATTTTGTATACTGGCATAACTGTCGGCACTGAGGATGTGAAACAAGGCAATGCTGCTGATCACCTGAGGGTAATGCTGTCGAACAGACGCAGGCTAGAGTGTGTGTAGTCTTATTTTTCCAATTTAAACTTTTTTTTTTGATCAGCAGCACTTTAAGAGCATAATTTGTGAAAGTACTAAAATACACTGCCTTTTTTGAATAAATAAAAAAAAAAAGGAACTTTACAAATACTATTCCAGTGTCAATGACTACTATGGCTAAGGTCATTGAGGAGTTTCTGCATTTTCTAGCAAAGACAGTCTGTGCAAAGGAGGGTGGGAGAGCTCCCTTTTGTAAGTCTTTGGTGGCAGTTTTGGTAACTGAGGGCTCGAATTGTGCCGGGGTGGGATGGGGGGCGCAGGCGGGTGGACCAGGTTGTTGTGACTGGCGCTGATCACGCAGCAGCGGCGCAGTACCCTGGGAGAGGGCGTGCTGGGAGGGGTGCTGGGAGAGCTGGGGCCTGTGCTTGCCTCCCGGAACCAGTCGGGATCTCTGTGTAAGCGTCCCAGGGGTGGTGGCTGGAGGTTTAGAGGGCAGTTGATAAAGTGTTCGGGCGGGCGGAGCGGTACTGGTGGTGGAGTATCCGGAAGAGGGTCCCGGGGGGGTGGAGGAGGAGGACTGTGCAGTGGCTGGTCAAAGGGGTTAGTGTAAGCAGGAGCACGAGGCTGGATCTTTGGAGGCGGTGGCTGCCGAGGTGGAATTGCTGGAGGATCATCATCCAACTTTAAACTTCCCTATAACATTCCAGAGAAAAAGACATTGTAAGAAATGTAGAGGTTTAGATAAAAAGTGTATCTTCTTTCAGAATTCTCTTGACATCTGCTACTGGTGCTGTCAGAAACATGCTACTGGCACAGCCGTACCTTTGATCTGAATAAGACCACTATGTTCCTGAAATTATGTTACTGCCTTCAGCTCTGGGTCCCCCAACACAAGAAGGACATGGACCTGTTGGAGCGAGCCCAGAGGAGGCCACGGAGATGATCCGAGGGCTGGAGCACCTCTGCTGTGAGGACAGGCTGAGAGAGTTGGGGTTGTGCAGCCTGGAGAAGAGAAGGCTCCGGGCAGACCTTAGAGCAGCCTTCCCGTACCTAAAGGGGCCTACAAGAACGCTGGGGAGGGACTTGTGACAAGGGCAGGGAGTGACAGGACAAGGGGCAATGGCTTTCCACTGGGAGAGGGAAGATTTAGATGAGATATCAGGAAGAAATTCTTCCCGGTGAGGGTGGTGAGGCAGTGGCAGAGGTTGCCCAGAGAAGCTGTGGCTGCACCCTCCCTGGGAGTGTTCCAGGCCAAGTTGGATGGGGCTTGGAGCAACCTGGTCTGGGGGGAGGTGTCCCTGCCCATGGCAGGGGGTTGGAACCAGGTGGTCTTTAAGGTCCCTTCCAACCCAAACCGTTCTGCGCTAAGTAGCTAGCAGAGTTTGGACACTGGGAACCTGAAACTTAAAAAGGGCAGCTGGAGCGCTGCATTTGAAAGTCTTTTAGACTAACAAAGTCCTGTTTGGCTAGATGGTAGGACTCGATGATCTTAAAGGTCTTTTCCAACCTAAACAATTCTATGATTCTAGATGTTCCCCGACTTAGTATCAAAGTTATTCAATATAGGACAGAAATACCTTAGCATTAGAAGCATCCTGATCCATCTTTTTTCGTGGAGGAAGTGGAGGAGGGTTTTGAGGCTCATCACTTAGTTTAGGAAAGCTACCCCATGAGCTGAAGAAAGTCTCTGGAGAGAGAAAAGCAGATATTTTACTGCATGTGCAATATCTGAGGAACGTACACTAGAATATTAAGCCAAACTAGAAGCTACTCAAATAAGCAGATCTTTGTGCTCAACAGCAATGTGGACCATTAACTTTGAAATTCTCATTCATTTCTTTCATCAGATATACACCTCACAAAGTGGTCTCCTATTTCCAGTATCAAAGATATGCATCAACAGTTATCAGGCAATGCTAAAGGACAGAAAAATAACTGAAGTGAACTCCTAGTGAGCCCTTAAATAACTTTCTCTGCAATCCTCTCTATATCACAGACTTTACCCCCTGTTTACCACAGTGCCTGCAGTTTGCCCACATGTCTAAGTTACAGTTTGGAGCGGAAGGTTTGTTCTCTCTGCCATATGGGTACACGTTCAAATTTGGAAACGTAGAGGCTTCGTTAACAGGTCTGCAACACTTCTAAAGCAGTAGAATTATATGCTGAACCAAACAGATGAGGTTAACTCTTAGAGCATTTTAGGACATTTCTAGTTCTTCCTTTTTACAGAGGGAAAAAAAAAATAATCCTCAAAGTTAAGAAACAAACCCCTCCTCGACATGTATTTGTGACTTTTGTCACACCTTTGCTTTTTATGTTAGAAGTGCACAGAGCTCTGTATCAGTACGTTAGGCACCTGTGCTCTCCAGTTTGAAATTTTAACTGTATTACGAAAAAGTATATGCGCCTGTGTAAAAAGGGAGTAGAAAGAGAAGCTGAAAACACAGATGAATACAGGATATTCCTCACAGCTGTGGTACTAAAAGTATCTCTTCGTTCCTAGCAATAGAACAATTGTTTTCACTAAGCGATAGTATGAAATTATCAGGTTGCTTCATTTGTAGCATTAGTCAAACAAAAATAATCATCTAGGACATTCAAAATAGAAGCAAAATCATGCTAGATAGAGCCTGGGGGAAAAAACAAACCAAAGCCAAACCAGACAGTTTTTAGACTTTACAGACTGCTTTACTGGACACTTATCTGTAACCTGTACAAAAAATCCTCTCAGAACTCTAATGAATACAGCTTACATTTCGTCCCAGATTTCAGATTGTAATTCCTACTCAGCCCTCCTGAAACCAGGAAAAACAGAGTTAAACGAAATGTTTACTAGAGCTATGGTACTCACTCGACTGTGGCAAACTGACGGGAGCAAAGATGCTATTGTTACCTGTTAAAACAAAAAATCCATTAAAGACTTTCCAGACGGAACAACTGCCCTACAGCACATAACACATGCTTGTGAATGACCTCAAAGATCACCATAATCTCCAGTTTATCTACTGGTAACACGAATTAAACTTTCCTGTGTAAAATATTCCTGAACTAGAGATTTTAAATTATGCTGGGAATTAAACTTCATTATTCTACTCTGTTCTGATACTACCACGTCGTGGTTGTTCACTTCCCCTGCAGCCCAAATGTCCTCAGCATTTGCCATATAAAAATTGTTTGTCACTTTTGTCCCCACCAGGCTTAACCCGCCTGCCAAGTCTGCAGCCCCCTCAGAGCAGGGCCAAGACCTGTCACGCGTTGCTTTCAATACTAAGGAGCTGCTCACAAGTACAAGCAAAGCTTGGGAGCGTATTAGTGCATCTGAACTAATAGTGTCGGTTGTTTTAATCAAGCCTGCGTTTTGGAGGGAGTGCCCCGATCATCCCCGCTTCTGGCACTTTGGTTCACAACTCAAAACACACAGACTGGATTCCCTTCAAAGGAAATTAAACCAGAATCACTAGAGTGTGAGCAGTCCACAGGACCACTCCTGAAATGCATACTGGTGTGGATCCCAGGTCCTCAGCACCTTTTCTCTCTCCAGACATGCCATACGTGGTAAAGCAGGCATAGCCCTGCCACAGTAGTGCCTCGGGGGGACATCTCCCATAACAGATTGCCTCAGCTCCAGTAGGCAATAAGACTGGAAACGTCACTTGTTATTTAACTACTTACAGCAGGGATTTCCAAACTGCAGTACATGTAACACTGACACAAGAACTGCATAGTCCACAACTACATTTTGCAACTTTTTTTTTTTTTTTAAAAGGCTTGCATACGCACCAATA
>NW_009599838.1:8020-19389 GCF_000690535.1 Cariama cristata | reverse complement strand
TCCCATAACAGATTGCCTCAGCCCCAGTAGGCAAAAAGACCGGAAACGTCACTTGTTATTTAACTACTTACAGCAGGGATTTCCAAACAGCAGTACATGTAACACTGACACAAGAACTTCATAGTCCACAACTACATTTTTTTTTTTTTTAAAAGGCTGGCATATGCACCAATACATTTTGGAAGCCCGAGGGACAGTAACAACAATTATTAAAACATATTGCACATTTACCATAGGAACTGTTGAGATCAATGTCTAAGAACACACTGAACTCTGAAGAAGCAGACACCGGCGGTGTAGACGGTGTGTTCGGAGAAGTTGGTGCCGATACTGTTGATTCATGCTCTGTCTCAGTGATTCTACTGAAACTTATCTTACTTGGTTCCTTTTCAAGTGGCAATGGATGACTTCTCAAGGTGCCAGAGGTGGAGCCATGTCTGCCGGTATTGGGCCTTATCCCGGGAGATTTCAGGGGGTATGTTGTTTTTCTAGGCTGGAGAAAGTAAAGCTGGTTAGTACTGCTAACACTTCAGATAGCAAAATTGCCAAGTCTCTCTGAGACATTTAAAAAAGTACTTATCAAATACACCTTAAAAAGCAGTACAGTACTTTCTACAATTGACTCGAGGTACAGTTTATTGTTATTTATACAGTTAAGAGTTTACTGAAAAGTTATGGATGCAGCTTAATAAATTGTTTTTTCCCAACTTAATAATTTTCACGTCTTTTTTCACAGCTACGAAGAATGAAGTGTCAAGTTTCAGATGCGTGCCAATCAGGACAAAACACAGGGAAGGGCGAGCCACAACCTTGGGAGAGAGTGAGTTATTTTGAGTGTCCCCGTGGGCCTGCAGAAGAACCTCCTAACAGCACCATAAGACATGGTTTGTGCTTGTACCACAGAAGGTCACCAGGCCCTTACACACATCCAAGATCAAGGACACACTCAAGACGCACGTTGTTTACGTCCTCTGGGTAGTCAGGACAAAAGTCTTACACGCATGTCACTGGTGCGAATGAAACAAGCCTTGTTAGACTCAGGTGTAACACAGCACAGATCAAAGCCCATTCTTTGAAGATGAATTACGTTCCCATTGTATGGTTGTATGCATGACTCCACCACATTACAGTACCCAGAACTGGACTTTCCTGAAATTCCAATAAGAATGTCTCGTTTGGAAATCATGAACTGTAAAGAATTCATGCCCAGTTGACTCAGACTGGCAGCATGGATATCTATTTTTAGAAAGTATTTTACAGAAATTACTGTAAGCAGTATTTTTGCAACAGTAGTTTCTGTCGTTTTCTTGCCATATTTGTAATATCATCTTACTCATTCCTCTAATGGGAGATTGTTTAAATGATTTCTAGCCCTCCCAAGAATTAGAGATGCCTCCAGCTACTTAGAAGTACAATTACAACGTATAAAAATCAAGTGTTCTAGAGAGAGATCTTTCTGCTTAAAAAAGAACCCTGGGCTCCATTAGCTATTCTTTAAAACCCCAAATTGCGACTCCTTTGAATTGAACTATATTTTGTTTGGTAAGAAGGTTGCATCTTGTCAATTCTTCAATTGTTGCAACAATGCAGAATATTTAGAGAAGAGAAAAATAGAAATTAACTTCTACTTAAAGAAAACGTAACACATTAATTATGTATAAAATATGTATTTCAATTAATATTAATATTTTGTAAGCTTTCTTACTGTGAAATGAGAAATGTTATTACATATTCTATCAAATGACTATAGGGTAAGACACCCAAATTTAAAGGGTACTATTTTAGGCTTTGGGGAAAAAAATGTTCATTCTAAAATAAGCCAAAGGTAGTATGTTTTAGTAGCAACAAACATCTGAAATAGAAGTATTTTTAAATCCAGTTTTGCTGGAAAATCATCTCATGATACAGAATTCTGTAGGAAATATATATGGTTTATTGAGTTAACTACGTATTCTTTTTCATAGTGGCTACTGGATTTTAGTTATTTAATTTTCAGGACAAGACTTACAAATCTAGGCGGTTGCTTGCAGTTTCGAGGTTCAATTTCTAATGACTTGTTGAACAGATAATCTGTAAACTCTTTTTCTGGTATCTTCC
The DNA here is from genome assembly GCF_000690535.1 of Cariama cristata. Taxonomy (NCBI): domain Eukaryota; kingdom Metazoa; phylum Chordata; class Aves; order Cariamiformes; family Cariamidae; genus Cariama; species Cariama cristata. Next base: position 17,292 of record NW_009599838.1, on the reverse strand, counting down.
CCATAGGATTGAGATTTTCAAAGAATTTCTAAATGAAACAAGCATCAATAGTATTTAAAAAAATAAGCGTAATCACAGAATTTTAATGAAATGCTCGTAATTCACTCATTAAAAAGCTAGCTTGTCACTAGTGTGAAGCTTACTTCCAGGAAGAACAGAGTAAATACAAAACAATCCAATGAAAGAAACAATCAAGTTCAGGGTAAGTTTTCTGACATGAAAGAATGACCTTGCACCAAATAACTAGGCATGGTAAATTAAGTGTTCTGTAAACTGTTTGATAATATTTTTGACTGATGAATCATGCACAGCACAGCAGTGTTAAGGGCAATGCAACAGTGTCCTGTACACTTGCCTTAACATCACAGATCTGGGAAGGAGCGGAATAGAGACGATACAGCACGTGGACGTGATCAATCAACTACAGAGAACAGGAAGGGACAGAGGACAAAGGCAGGAAGGTGAGAGGCAGGGACAGAGTATGGTGCTACGGCACAAGGACTGGAGGGAAGGCATGGCTAGGGCAGGACTGGCACCAGGGGCATGGGAGAGGACAAAGCTCCCTGAAGGCCTGACAGTCCTGCGTCAGCTGATCCTGCTGGCGTCTCTGGGTGGTGAGCTACAGCATTCTCCATTTGTTCTTTCTGCAGCACAAATACTGCCATCCCTTGAACTTAAGGTACTTCATGCCTTATGAATACTGTAAATCTCCTAAACTCTTCCCAGACATGTCCACAGCAATTAAACACACAATGCAAATACCATTTTAAACAGCACTATCACCACCCATTTAATTCTTCCTGTAACGAACTTCTTTGTTGCGTACTGCCTGCTGCTGTTCACTAGCTGAGACTGAGCTGTCCACGCAGTCATTTTTTGGAAACATTACAATTAGCTGGGCACTTAGGAAGTATGGCTGGGTACTTAAAGGTATTCTTTTCAACTATTATTACCTCCATATAAAACCACCTACCTATCCTTACCTGGCTTGTTGTTGTTTCAGCATCTTCCTTTACATTCCCTGGGATTCACTAGTCTTTGTCTTAGGTAAGTAAGCAATCCAGCGTCCTCATTTTTGAGGATAATGCTGGCTGACCCTGGTGCGTACCCACATTTGCTTAGCTTCTGCCACAATGAAGGACTGTATGTATTTGTGCTGAACTACATGCTCTCTGTTAGGGGGGTCAGTCGACTTTGGTCAGAGGTGTCCTTACAGAATGGCTGAAGGACTAAACGCACTAGGCACACACAGAGCATTTGAGGTAAAAGGCAAGCAATTTTTCTCCAAAAAGTTCTGCTGTTTGGTCAGTAAGTCTTATTCTTTCTGTTTCGCTGCTAAAAAATCTCTCTGATACCAGGCTGCAGAACAGTAAGGGGATGAACAAGACCCAGAATATGGAATCCAAGTAAGCCAGTCCCCACTTCTGGCTAGTCCTTCGCAGTGGTACTTCATTGTCTACCACCCACTGTTCCCCCCATTTCTGATCGTCACTGTTCACACAAGATTAGGTCTAGTACTAGAAGATTATCTGGCAATGTTTTCTTGTGTGTGTTCCTTTTCCCTCTCCTGCCCCCAACCAGATATTTAATGTTTGATTACCCGAATTTCTGGCTCTATCCGTAAACAGTAAGGCTGGTTTTGATACTGCTGAATTTCTCCTGTAATTTCAGCCACTTTCCTCCTCTTACTGAAGTTAATTAATTCTTTCCCTTGTCTTTTAAGGAAGTCAGGATTCCCTTCTTCTGTCTTCAAAATATTTGTTAGGTATATTCCTGATAAAGAGAGAAGTATTTTTTGAATTTCATTTTCATTCCAAGAGCTGATTTCATTCTTTTTAATGAATGACAAAAAAGTCTGAGCATAGGTAGACCATTCCCTTTAATGCTCCAACAGTTTATTAGCTGGCAAGAATGAATCAAGTCTGCATTTTACATAGGAACAGTATATTATTGAAATAAGATGTTTTATCTCCTTCACATGAGATCTTGAGTTTAGCAAAAACCATCTTCAGGTCATCACCATAAACAGATCAGCAACGTTGGGGCAGCGTTAAACGAAGTAAGGCAACAGTCATACCAGTGTAATACCAGTAATCTGTATACTAAATGAGAAAAATAAATTTTATATAAAAGATGCAACATCTTTTACCTGATCCAGTGGAAAGTGCCCCTGCCCATGGCAGGGAGGTTGGAACTAGACGATCTTCAAGGTCCCTTCCAACCCAACCCATTCTATGAAGTCTAAAAACATTACAAAGCTAGGAAGTCAAAAGTCACACACTATATTACAGATTTTTTTTTTTAGCTAAACACAACAATATTAACACATCTGCATCAAACTCAACGTAAGAATAACAATACACACAATATTAGCCTGCCCTGGTGTTACTTACCAAAGAAAGGCACACAGGGTGGATTGATTGACTTGAGCTTAGCTAGATACTTTTTAAAATGATCTTGACTTAATTCTACTGCTTCATCCAAAACTCTTTTTTTTCTTTCCTGTAGTGCCTAAGTTGTCAAAGAAAAAAAACAGGGATCCAAATCTTCTCAATAGCATGGTTAGCAAAACCAAGGCAATTCCCCAGCTCCCTTAGCAAAACTTAGGAACTGAAACTCAGATTACATTTTATTCATGCTTCTTTTTCTGTTTTAATCAAGGGACATTTGCTGCGAAATCCTATGCATTTCTTTTCCTTGGTGAGTGAAAAATGGAATCACTACTTGTGTAGTAGCCCCTCTGCCTACTGTCCATCTAACCCATTTCAGCAGCTATTTGTTTCTGCCTCTGACAGTCTGAATTTTCTGAGACTCTCTCATGCAAGAAAAGTTCTTGTGATCAACTGAAATCTGAGTTTTAGCTACCCCCTCCCCATGCCCTTCCACCCCCACATTTCTTGGGTAGGTAGGAAATGCTCTGTTAAAGTGTTCCACTCCAGAGTTCTCAGCCCCGGGATCCTCCTCTTTCACACCCATAAAATGCTGGACTGAAGCAAGAGGTTCATTTCAGACAGGTTAATGAAAAACAATTGAATGGCCATGGCGTTTCCCCTTTTCGGGCTGAATACATGTGAGAAAACACCTGCTGAAAAGCTCCACTTCCCATTACAAACCCTTTGAGACACCCAGGCCATCTCATATGTTTTCTCACAAATAACTCTGCACATTTCACACTTGTTTTCTTCCATGAAAGCAAGTGTCACAGGGATACTATGGATTTCACTTCAGAAGTGCGTGTGATGAATTTCTGGATTCTGACTTTTTTTTTTTTCCCAAAAGCAATGCTCAAAACTTACCTCAAACGTGTGATCTAGTCTGTACACTGACACAGAGTTCACTGCACTGACGATCTCCAAAACACCATTGAAATTATTCAGATCTTGAAAAACCTGCAGGATTTCTATAATCCTACTCAGCACAGCCACTCGCTCTTCAAAGTTCTCAGTTTCCACTATGCACCTAATCAAAAGACACAATTTGAGAAACACTGATAAATAAAACCTGATATTTTGCTAGCTACTAAATCAAATTTTTCCAAGCAAAACCCTTACAGTACATCCAGTATGCACATTTTGGCTCTCTTTCAAGAATCTCAAGTACAAATTTATGTAATCACATCTTACATATGTTCAAGCTGGAAAGCCCAGAAAGGTTTTGGCATATCCTGTCAAATAATAAAGCAAACCCCAAGCAAGATCCAGGGTAAGCAGGGCGACTCTTATGTACAGTGGCATTTTAAACTCGCTAGGTTAGAGACACACATACAAACTGCTACACCCTTCTGACTGCAGCACTGGCCGTGTCCTCCGAAGTACTTAACCATCTCACTCGAGAAAGGAGGGACGCTAAGGTAAGGGGACAGACACATCGGTGCTTTCATCAGAGATGTAGAAAAGCAGTGCTGAGTCCTGCACTGCCTTCAACCCCTTTCGATGTACTGTACAAATGTAAGAAGGACCCGTGCTGACCAAGTGGACATAACTGGAAAAAAAAATAGATCTTCCAGTCTCAGGAAGAGGAAACATATGTGATGGGCATGGCATGCACCCTTGAACCAAAACCTGAGATTACTGTAATACTCTACAGCTATCTCCAGATTCAAGGCAACAGAATCCAAATCGCAGAAAAATGTTTCTCAATTTCAGTAGGAGTTAATACTGCCACACTACCATCACCTGTACTTACTTTTCAAACCAAAGAGTAAGATTTGTAGTATGACGAATCATTTTCAATAGATTTGGGGAGTTAATTTCCTTATCTTCTTTAGTCCACACACTACCAACAAGTTCAGAAGGCTGCACTGCCCTGATAATGACAAAGCAAGATGTAGAAGAATGCTCAATACAAATAATAATTTTATGTTCAGTGTTTGCATTAAAAGATTATTTCTTCCCTTAATTGTGACTTGCTATTTCACAAATCCAATCTAATCTACTGCAAAACAGTTACTTAAAATAACTTTTTGATGAGTATTTGAGTATTGAAAGAAATGCACTTCTATCTTAATTGAAACCGGCATTTTGGAATAAGCATTTTCAGATAAGAAAATTACAAAGGAGTAAGTTTAATTTCCTGAAAGCATAAGAAAGCAACTTAAAGATAGTTACCATTTTTTTTTTTTTAAATAGGAAGCTGAAGTACTTTCAGCAATCTACTGCAAAAGTGGCCTATTTCAATAGAAAACCTGCTATCACTGAAGCATGAAAGGATGTTTTACCTTCAAGTTTTATAAGACTTCAAAGAATTTCTACCCAGCAAAACCTCTCTCTCACATGAAGACAGCTCTATTTATCACAGGTAACAACGGAGCTAGGAAACAGCAGAGTACTTATGGTACCAGACCAAAAAAAACTCTTCAGAATTAGATTAGAGGACTTTAACGTACCAGTGCTATGGTTATATGCATATTTGCTGGGCAGCTATAAAGAAAAGGAGCAGAGACAATTGTGTTCTCATTTTATGATGCAACAAACATTTCTTACTAATGTAACACTAAGTTTGCTTTTAACAAGGAGACAGTACAAGTTAGTATTATCTACTCCTAATATTTTAGTGTCCTTCCTGTACCTATTTATGTTGTCAGAAGTCTGACATGGAGATTAAAAAACTTTTTTTTTCCCCTTGCATATTTTGATATTCGAACAGATGGTAAGAAAACCTCTTTCCAAAAACTCTGGAAGTCTAGGGGACATACTTTTGACTAATTCTAGGAATTAGAACTCTTTCTTGCTCAAATAACCTAAAAAAGACACGTATTAGTTCAATCCCTACCTATAAAGGTCGGACTCGAGAAGTGTCAGCTGTCGAGCAATTTCTATAGGATGCAGAGTCATGAGGTCCAGCGTTTCACTGTGCCCAACACGCCAAATGTGCCACTCGATTGGGGGAGGTGGGCTTTCAAAGGTGATGTTGTGGCTAATTCCATTTGCTTGAGCTTTCTTTCTCTTGATGATTTTAGCAATTGACTCCACCCACTTCTTCATGGATTTTCCTGCAAAACAGAAACCACTAAAACCCTCCCCTTTTTTAATATCACCTTAAATGACTTTTAATGAAAGCAATCCCCCCCCAATTGTACATGCACTCAGAATTCTGCATTTCTGCATGCAAATTAATTAGGTTTGTAGTTCTCTATTTTTTTTTCTTATGGGTTCTTGCACCTGTATCAGTTGGCAAATACAGACACATGTGAACAAATTTTTGGGTGCCCAGTTGCATTTAACCACATTTACTGACAGTTTCTGAGTGGAAAAAAGTGACCCCGTATACACTGTATTTTACTTTTTCCCCTCAGCTGCAACCACCTCCACTTTCACTGCCAGCTTCATCTACTTAGAGAAGAACTAAAAAAGTAAACAAGAAGCTTCAAGTGAGATCTTTGCAACATGCTGTACTAGCGCACTGCAGATTAAAAAGGTTAGAGAAATACACATTTAAAATAACAGTCCAACATTTACAGTACACAAAATAGTGGACAAGATGGGAAGTACCTTCAGCAGTTCAAGACAAGTAACTTTTAAGAGGAAAACCAAAATGGAATTATTCCTCTCTGGTCAGCAACAGTTAGCATGGAGACCTCTGCAAAAGATAAACTACCGTTCTCTAAGTTTGTTTCAGAATTATATTGCCCAATGTATGGTCTGGCAATCTGAAAAGTAAAGTCTACAATTGCCAGGATAATGATTAAAATTGACATGCCAACACTGTTGTCTTCCACATAGGCTGCTAGTTCATAAGGGATTGCTCCAGAGGAAGCGATACCAAATGGGTCAGGTACCCTCTCCTAAAAGGACAATGATTTCCAGCTAGAACTTTCAATAAATGGGAAAAGAGTAAGCTAGAACAAACCAGTCTCAATAACCAACATGGAAGGAATTCTCTACGAATACAATGTGGGGAGGAGGAAAGTGACAGTCTGAATTCTAACAAGTCTATTGTAGAGTCAGGCGAGGATCAACATTACTGTCCAGAAGTAAATACGCTTACGGTAAATACCATAATGCTTGAAGTCATTTTTGGTAGCTGTTTAGGCTCCAGGCGAAAGCTTGCTCTTGTAAAGGAGAGGCTCATGAACAGCTCAATTAAAGGCATTAAAATTACTCATGTGTGTAAAGATATTCTCACGCCTAAAACCTGTCAGGATTAGACCAGCAGGATGTACCAAAATGTGGAAGAACAACAGGACCATCAATTACCATACCTCTTACACTGGAAATAAACGTCTCCAATCTCTCTAGTAACTCCAGATCTCTTTCAAAATCGTAAAAATGGTGCTCTACCCAGTGACGAAAAACATTTAATATTCTGAGGAAGGAGAGAAAAAATAAAACATTATGTTTTGGCTTTAAGGACTTTGAGGCTCATCCCACGTAAACACTAAATGAAACACAATTGTATAAAAAAAAATGAGTTACAGATTCATGTAGTTGACAACTATCAAAATACATATGGACAGAGGGGCAGAACAAAGACTAAGCACGGCATCGATGACCATAGAAGTCCCCAGGTATTTAAAACCTAACTTTCCAGTCTTAGCATATATATAGTTGAGAGTTCTTTTTAAACCTTATATAAAGAATGCTAGTGTTAAGGTGGTTTCAGAAGATGAAAAAACTTATCAAAATCAGATAAAACTGGTATTTCTAATGTAATTTTCTGTCTTTTTTTTTTAACTAGAAAAGCTAATTAGGATCTCCCAGTTGGTAAGAAACACATTTGTAATTGTTTCTTTCCTATACACAAATTTCAGCTTAGAAGTTGTTGCAAGTGTACTGCCCTACTTTTACAATTAATTACATAAATGGCCACACTAGATCCAGTATTTCCTTTAAGGATAACGCTGAACTTTCTCTTGATTTCTCTCTACACTTTCTTAAATAGACCCCTAATAAACAAGCCTCTAAAAGTGAACTTCAGCTGCTCTTCTGCCTTCTACTCTTAGGGTGTATCAGAATAAAAAACTGCTTTGCCTCTTCTTCAGGTCAACAAGTGGAGCTCGTACCTCAAAACTTTGGTTTATCAGGGTGCACCATATCACCTAATCTGAAGAGTGAGCAGAAATCTCCTACATCAACTAGTACAAGAGATTTTCCCTGTGCCAATTCAACAGGTAGGACAGGATGATGGGGTTCATGGAGGGCCCACAGCCTCAGACTCAGAGGAGGAGGCAGTTACGGTGAGATGTGGTTACTCGTGCCCCATCGCCTTCGCACAAGTGGTTCAGCTGTAGGCAGAGTGCTGCTGAACTCCTCCACTCTTCGCAGCTCAGGATATTAAGGTAAACCAGTGCTAACTGCATGTCAGGCTGCTGTTTGCGGTGGCTCAGCCCTGTAGAGTCGGGGCAAGAACATCTGTGAGGGACAGGGCAGACGACTGATTACAATCTGCCAGTCTGCTCTGAGTCAGAGCACTAGAGAAGGTGGCTGGTTTAGCTTAGTCAAATGAAGGGTGCTGTACATAAAATACATGCAGAGTTAAATAGTTCTCCTCTTCCCAGTGTATAAGTTAAAGAATAAGGTTTATCACATGAAAGAATGGCTACCGAAACAGATCATTTAGGCTGGAAATTAATAACAGCTTCTAACTGTCAAAAGGCGTGATGTTTTGAAAGAAGTTCCCAATAACAGTAATACAGGATCTTATCTAATCAGCCTTTGCCTGTGAGATACCATGATAGTAACGCTGAAAAAGCAAGAAAGATTGCCTGGTTCTGCTGACTGCATTTCCAGCTTAGCACCTCCTCTTTCTCATGACCTCACATGCATTTAATCTAGTCAGAGACATTACTGTTTCCACGCCTGTGCGCTGCACGGTATGTCTACAGCATTTTCTACAAGAGGGGCACTAACTGCTGAGGAGGGAAGGAAAGGAGGGAGGGAGGGATGGACAGATGAGCACCTTCACGTTCCCCACCTCCTTCCCAAATCCCAGATCTCTCTGAAGTAGAGGTCAATGCTATTAACAATACTGGAATTTACAAAGTGCTGGGCATATCAACCTAACAGCTCAAATTCAGGTACTTATTTTCAACTTTAAGACAGCTAAGAGTTTCAAGCTACTACAAACATGTAGTATCTCCTAAATTCAAAGATTAACTATAAGCCACAGAGGGGTGTGTGCTAAACAGCAGTTTTAAACCACATCTCATGAAGCAGGCACCAGTAATGGGACTCAGCTCACCAGCCATAGCACAAATTAGACAGCAAAGAGTAGCTGTCACGATAAGGGGTATCCGAATCTCTCAAAGAAGGAAAGAAACCAGAAACTAAAACCAAAGACCCTGGAAACTTTGGAACAGGCTACAGGTTTCAGACAACTCAAACATAACGTATGAAGGCACAAGTGCTAAACTGATTTTGGAAATTAATAGCAAGAAACATGGTTAATTGCTGCCTCAAAATTTTCTACAGGTTCCACTTCACTGGTAACCACTTGTCCTGCTCAGCTATGGCAGTCAGCAGCGCTGCAAGAAGACGCCTCTGTACCATGCAAAGGGGCACTGTGAAGAGGTCCTCAAGCAACTTCCCGCCTAGCTAGCAGAGGAGGCTACCAAAAAATAGCAACAAAAGTAATACAACAATATTTAAACTCTCGGGCCAGTTATGTCACAAAGGCCCATTCTGTGTGAGTTTCTATGAAGGGGCTCTACAGGCACCTACGTGGATGGATGCAGAAACAGTTACCAGAAAATAGCAAGCTGCAACCAGGAGAAAGTATGCGCTGAGCGGCAGCGTGTGAAGCTCTCCCAAGAACTGGTAATTCTGACGACTAGT